>NC_056741.1:303217210-303389710 GCF_019279795.1 Protopterus annectens | reverse complement strand
CCTACTCTTCTAATAGTTGAATAATGGATGCCCTTGCTGAATGGAGGGAGGGATAGTGTTGCTACCCACTCGGGAGAAGTCTCAGGATTTAGGGTGTAGCTGAGCAGGAGGGCAGCTCGTTTCTTTATGGGTTAATATCCTAGCTGTAAAGACAGGAAAGGAACAATAATAGACATCAACCTACACATATAGGGTAAAATGAGAGAACAGATAAACAGCTGGGTGCTGGTGCGGGTTTAGGATAGAATAGGTTGGATGTGTGCTTTTCGGTGAGGGTAAGAGTGTAGTATGCTATACTAAGACAGTGTTGCACTGAGTAAGGTGTGCCTTGCTAAACCTGGAAATACACTACTAACAGTGAAAACAATATGGGGAGAGCAGTTAAGACCACTTCCATGCAATGGTTATGCGAGTAAATACTGACAAGTACAGGACGTAACTTCACTCTAGTGTTTTAACCATGTAGCCTCATTACATTTGTCATTATAAAAAACAGGATTAACAGCAGTATTAACCAGAAATCAGTTCTATATTCCTGACAGCGCAATCAATTATACAGTTCTACAATATAAGAAATCATAGTCTAAAAGAGCACAGATTTCACTCAGTCCAAGTGATATTCATCTTAAGCATTACTCTACTGTGGAAATTAAAAAGCTACTCTAGATTCAATAGCGCATACTAGCTACAGCGTTTCCTTTCTTCATAAATGAAGAGCACACTTTAATTTAATTATATTTCAAAAGGCAACTACAGAAACCTGATCTGAGATGCATCAAGATGAAATGTCTGTGTGTGAGTGATTAAGCAGCTCGCAAGTATATCACTTAAGAAGCACACATTAGTCCAATTGTAGTTCAAAAGGCAGTATTAGAAACTTGATCTGAGATACAGCAAGCTTAAGCATCTGTGCATGCGAGCGATTAAAGCCGCTCACAAGTACATAGGAGCTTGAGGTAAACAGTAAAAGCAGGACATTACAGTTCCAGACTATAATTTCCAGACAGAGGATACTTAGCAGGAATAATAGAAATAACAGAGGAAAGAAAAGCAATTGAACAAGAAAAAGTGTCAGAAGCTACAGATACAAATTTATGTTCATTAATAGAACAAGTAAAAAAACAAACATTACACAGACAAAGAAATATTGGATCATCTAGAAAAAGAAGTGAAAGAGGAAGTGGGAAATTGTAAAGAACAAAAAACAGAGCTTTCTGAAAGGTATAAAAAGGAACATGGACATGGCTAAGAAAAAGAGATCTGATATGTTACCATACATAGGCAGGGATGAAAGCCAAACTAATCAATACTAAAAATGATGTTCCAAAGATATTTCAGGAGAAATACTGGCAAAGGCAATCAGGTATGGAAAAGTTTACAATACAAAAAATAAGATCACAAAGGGGGTTGTGGTAAAGGGAATTTGTGAGGTAAAAGTTAAATAGAAACTGAAGTGATGGACTATCTGCAAATGAAGGGCTCAGTGTGGAGACTCCAGCACAGGTAGTGACACAACATGATGGAGCAATGGGTCCTCTGATTAAGGAGCAGCAGGTGGAGCAAGAGACATATGAAGAAGATTTTCCACATGGTGATGCCCTGGAGCTTTCTGTATGAGTGTCATATGAAAGTCCAGTTCCAGCTGCACAGCAAGGGAAGGAGCAGGACACAGGAGCAACTTGTGTTGTGAAGGCCCAGTGGGTCCCAATGAGCAGCAGATGATGCAGGATGCATCTGAAGAGGATATATTACAGGAAAATGTTCTGGAACTTTCTGCAGAATACTTGCAGGAAACAGAGAGCAAAGTCCAGAAGAAAATGATCTAAGGGAAAACCTACTTTATTTAATGGAGATGGATAGACATACTAAGATAGATGAAAGTACATATGAACCAAAATGTTAGACGATTGGTAAAACGGGCACAGTGGTGCAGCAGTTAACACTGTTGCCTCACAGCAAGAGGTTCTCTGGTTCGATTCTTGGCTATGGTACCTTCTGTGTGGAATCTGCATGTCCTCCCTGCATTAGTGTGTGTTTCCTCTGGGTACTCCAGTTTCCTCCCACATTCCAAAGACATGCATCTGGAGTGTTTCTCCCCGGGCCTTCCCGGAAAATAGTCTCTTTCCTAGTCGGACTTTCCCAGTCAACAAATGTTAAATAAATAAATTAAACAGATGAACACAGTAATCAGGACTATTACGAAACAGCCATGTGATATAACAATAATAAACCAGATATTTTGCTGTGGCAACTAAACTAATAATGGGTATGATGTCATCACAAAAACAAAGAGCAACAAAGGAAAGGAAGGGAACAACTAGAATAAGCATCAAATAGAGAAAATGTTAAAAGAAATAAAGACAAGTATCACTGTTAGAAGAATACAAAAATGGTGCAGAGTATCTGCAGTCCTTAGAAAGACAGAAGTGGAATAATGGGGGAGGGGTGGCATAATGCTTAAGATCTTTGCCTCTCAGATACCAGGTATATGTTTAATTCTGTCCTCTGATTCTTGACGGGCCTTGTAATAGTCTGCAGACTAATACCCTAGTATTTACCTATGAACCTGTGAACTATTTACCTATGAACCACACTCAGTATCAAAACAAACCAGAATTTATTATACACTATTTCCAATAACAAATTAAAAATATCAGCACAAGCAGAACTACTTAAAGGCATTTAGGTAAACATAAAGGAAAAGTACAAAATAAGCAACTCAATAACGACCCAAAAGGATTTATACAGAATTGAGAAATAAAGCAAAAGAAACACCAAAAAAGGAGGAAAAGAAGGTACATTTGAAGTGTTTATGAAGACCCTGTTGAACATAATAAAGATGCTGAGTGGATAGAATAATTAAACAGTAAGAAGTTCTAATCCAGAATACATGAAATGGGATGAAGTAATAACCAAAACTGAGACAAAATTAAAAAAAAATCCCCTAACTTGAAAGTGTCAGGGCCAGATGCAGTACCTAACTACTGGTTAAAGATATTAACATCTTTTTACAAAGATTTGGCCCTGACCAATATTATTTATATACACATCCGAAACATACACCAACCTGGTTAATAACAGAAAAAAACAATACTCCTCCTTAAGAGTGAATGTGCAACCATGCTAAGAACTACAGACCAGTAACCTACCCTTCCAATAATATACAAATTATACAGTGGAAATGATGCAGACAGAGTTTATAGTAATTAAAAAAAAATATATGGCAACAAATCATAAAGATAATAAAAGAAACTCATATCAAATAAAGGGTGATCATTTGTTGCAAAATAAAGCCATAATAAAGACTTGTAAATGGGGGATAATCTAGCTACGGCATAGACAGATTAAAAAAAAGCACTTAACAACATCCCATAATCATGAATAATGGAATGCTTATAAAATATACCCTGCACTGACCAATTACACTACAGTGACCATAAAACAGTTGCAAACCACTTTGCACTTGAGCCATGACAAATCCATTAAGCTGTTTACATAATATATATATATATAATATGTTTACTCATCAGATTAGGCTATGGTTATAATTTGGCTCCCAGAAACCAGTGTCATTTAAAAACATCTGATCTACTTTTTGTGGATGACTTTAAATTTTAAAGTTCATCAAATGAGGAGTTGAAAGCACACTTACAAATCGTTAACATTTTTTTAGATGATATAAGAATTATATCTGGTCTAGATTACTGTGCAAAAGCAACATCTGAAAAAGGAAAGGTCCAACACCTAGAATGTATCAACCTGAGACAGGAATGTAATGTAAAGGAGCTTGAGTATGAAGGAGCATATAAATATTTGTGAATAGATGAAGGGTCAGCAATAAAAACATGAACAAATGAGAATAAATCTTAGCAAAGAATACTTCAGAAGACTAAAACTAACACTGAAAACTGCCTTGGCATTTAGGAATAAAGTTCCAGCTATGAATCAGTTTGCTTTTCCTATACTTACGCACAGCAATAAAAACATGAACAAATGAGAATAAATCTTAGCAAAGAATACTTCAGAAGACTAAAACTAACACTGAAATCTGCCTTGACATTTAGGAATAAAGTTCCAGCTATGAATCAATTTGCTTTTCCTATACTTACGCACAGCTTTGGGGTGACTGATTGGTCCCAAACAGTAATGCACCAGTTGGATTTGAAAACAAGAAAAATGTGTCATGCTTATCAAATGATATCTAAAAATCAGCGTATACCAAGATTATATATATTTCTCACTCTGAAGGAGGTATGGGTCTCCTTGAAATTGACTACATGTATAGATCTTCAGTTGTAGGACTGCATACATATCTTCTGACCTCATCAGATTCAAACATTGTGAAAGTTTTAAAATATGAGGGGAAGAACTCTAAGATGAATTACTTGCTTAGTTTACCAGAAACATTTCAGAATAAAAAGGGAGTGGAAATCAAACTAGAATTAGACAAAAATCAGACTGCAACTGAACGTGCCAAAAACAAAAAAGAGAGAATATAAGAAAATGATCAGATGACAATATAAAAAAATGGAAAACCCAAAAATACAGTGTCAGTTACAAAACTCTCCTGGAACAACCTTATATCAACCAAGACTGGATGTAGGAATGGTTAAGGGAAGGTAAACTGAAACCAGAAAATGAAAGGCTATTAAGGGCAGCCCAACATAATGGACTATGTACATGCTGGTTTGCAAAGTCAATTGAAAAGCTGGAGAAACTGCAAAATGCAGGTTCAGTAAAACAGAACTGGAAACAGTTGCTCATCTTGATGTTGGGTGTAATAGCCTGATGGCAGAGGGCCTGTATACAGAAAGTCACAATAATGTGGGGATTGTGCAAATATTACAATACAGAAATACCTGAGAAGCATTGGAAACATGGACCACAAAGCATTACAGAGAATGATGAAGTATATATATCTCATGGGATCACCCATTACCAACAGTTCAAAAAATAGATGTGAGAAAACCAGATACAGCAGTCCATGAAAAAAAAGAGAAAAGTAGCATTTATTATTCAAACTGCTACCCAGTGATTACAGTGTGTTATGTACAGACAAACACAAAGTTATGAAATACAAGGATTTGCAAGCAGAAGCAATAAGCCAAGTGACAAAAAGATATCCAGACAGTACAACAGCAGTAGAAGCAGCAGGTCTAATAAAAATAATTTATAATCATACTTAAATATGCTACCAGTACATGCAACTCCATATGAATTACAGAAGAAGGCACTTATGGACACATTGTGGGTGCTGAAAAGGGCACTCTTAGCTAACACTCAAAGCTAATATCAAAGATTGAAACAATACTAATTTGACCTCTAATCATACTCTGACATATGAATGGGGTCCATTCCCATCATGGTATTAGAAACCTAAACACTTGGAGAGATTAAACTGAGGAAGATATCTAGTTTTTTGGATTACTTTAAATTGCAAAGTTCATCACTGCAGACTGTATCTGAATGTGCCTAAAACAAAAGACAGAATGTAGGGAAAAGGACAGCATGATGTGTCCATCTTCTATAGCACAGTCAAGAAAAGCAGATCTGGGACAAGCTAGGATGTAAACACTGTTTTTGCTTTCTTCAGTTTTTTTCCTAAAATGACAACTCTCCCTCTGTTTTCCTCTGTAGAATGCATACAGCTCTTTTGACATACATAACATGCCCTGTTTTAACTACCCATCTATGAAGCATTCTGGCTGTACAGATGTGCTTTCTAGGACAGAAAGGCTCTGTCTGTGTCTGCCTTACTAAATCTCCAGCAGTCTCATAACAGCTCTACCTTTCAGTTACATTCACATCTGTCATTCTTCTCTGTGAGGACTCAGAAATCAGTTCTGGTCTTGCCTGCTCTTCATTCATTTCAGGTTCTTTATTCTTAAAATGTCAATTCTTATTCATTCTTTACGTATTTGCACTATAGTTTCATAGTTTGCTACTAGACTAACTGCCCTTGTGGGCCATTTTAAGCCTAGCCAATTACCCTATGTGAGAATCAAACTCTGCACCTTGTGTCGCTAAAGTAAACACCTTAACCATTAAGCCAAATTCCCACATTAACAATGGAGCATTGCAAACAAATCCACACAGCTTGAGATATAGCTATCTAGAGACAGCCCAGATAACATTAGTACTTTTGAATCATAGCTCAAGCAGGCAATTAATTCCAGCAAGTCTATAGTCAAGTTTTTTTAACCTTCAGGAATGATGGTCTCCTAATATACAGAACCTACAGTTACAAGGCTGTCTTCCATTGGCATAGAGGACAAATAACTGCAGCTGAGTGAAAAGAGAAGAAACAGTGAATGAAATGGCAAAGTGGCCAAGACATTGGTGAGACCATACCTGTCTCAGGTAAAGATACAAGAGGTTAAGACAGTGTCATGGGTGAGATCACACACACACACCACCACTCTTTGTCTCTTTGTCTGCTAGATTCGCCTCTAATGTGATCTCACCCACTGACAGTAACGGGTGAACTTTTAGCCAAGTTAATTAACTCAGGCAGCCAAGCTAACTTGTGCTCTCTCAACAGAGCTAAATATTGCTTGGCTACATAAATGCCTTACTACAAGCATTTCCAAAAAAGCACACACCTAGGTAGCATAGGCCACTCCTCTAGAATGCCTCTTTAGCATAAACTGGGCCATGGACATGGGCCACCACTGTACTCTTACTGACCATGTAGAATCACTGGAGTAGGCCTGTCTCTGAATCAGAAAGGGCCACCACTGGCAGTTGCAGCTCATCTTAAGACCACTGGAAGTGGTCCTTTCTGAATCCAGCCCACTGTCTTTAGGTATTTGGAATGTGCTGGAAGCCTAGAAGTAGGTAATATTTCAGGGCGACAGACATAGTAAAGAATATTTAGAAATCAGCTTGCTAAAAGATTTAACTATGAGAAGTATATATTGATTTCATTAAGAGATACCAACTGTGCATGTTACAGTACCTGAAAGACAACAGAAAATGGTACAGTACACAGTAAAGGGTCATTACTACTCAAAAACGCACATGCTGATTGGATAGTCTAATCAGTGTGCCCATTGTAAATCTAGCATATACTAATAGAAATAAGTATGGCCACTGCTGGGATATGCTGTCCTTATATTTTATGAGGGGCAGGACAAAATATGAGAAGAATGAGAGAGATTCTGCAAAACTCTGGAGAGTTGAAAGTTATAGTTTCCACTGCTAAGGTCAGTCATACTGCTTGAACATACTTCAGCTGTCCAGAGTTTTGTATAATGTCTCACATTTTCTTCGTGTTTCTCCATGTCTGTTATAAACTTTTTGTTTTTCTGTTAAACTAAACATGACTTCTATAAATCAATAATGTCAGACTATACAGCTTCATACTGTTCAGAAAAAAAAGAAAAACACAGAGAGAGAGAAAGACAAAGACAAACTGCTGCAGATGTCTTTCTTCCAAGTGCTTCCCATGTACTGATTTACTGTGTAAGGGTATATGTACCACACACATACAGTACAACAGAATGAAGATCAGGAAGCAGAAGAACATTAAAGTGCTATCAAACATTGATGCAGTTATACAAAGGCAAAGGCAAATTCCCCTTATCAAGGAAGCTAAGGAAGAACTACCTTCTCTATGGCAGATGGCCTTCTTCAATATACCATCCTTTCCTTTCCTTTGGTCTCCATGGCACTCCAGACACTTTCCAGAAACTAATGGACAGGGTCTTAAAATCCCACCAAGCTTTCCAAGATAATATGATTTTTTCACTCATATCAGTAGTCTGTCATCTACAAAGGTCTAGCCCATTAGATTTCATCAGGCAGGCCAGTTACACTGCCAAGACACTAAAAAGGTTAAGATGACAGAGTTTAGGGACCTAGATTGTGCATATGTCACGCATTAATTAAACCCAGAAAGAAAACACTGAAACAGACGACCTCAGACAAAAAAAGAAAGTTTGGACTTTCCTTGTATTTGCTAGGTATTACAGGAAGTTTATTCTGGTGTTTGCTTCTATAGCATGACCCCTAACATACCTCACTAAGGGCAGGATCCCACAGAAGACCAAGTTGACCACAGAGGCCAACCTGGCATTAAAAATTAATAAAAACAATAAGAGATGCATTTGTACTAAACCAGTGCTGGTGTATCTTGACTTCTTCAAGTCCTTGTCAGTTTATACAGACACAACAGATGCTGGGTAATGGACAGTGCTCACACAGAACACTGACAATGAAGAACACCCTGTCTTGCTTAAGTAGAAGGCTCAATAAAACTGAAAGTCTATCTTCCACTATGGCATCTGGGCCTTAGGATCCTTTCTGTATTATCCGATGAGCAGAGAATTTATGCTGGTTACAGACCATCCCCCCTCCTCAAGTGGCTCCAATAGCAAAAGGGTTGCAATGCAAAATTCTGCCAGATGATGCTAGCCTTGCAACTGTTTCAATCCAAAATTCAATACTGTCTCAGTGTGGACCATTACAATGCTGACTGTCTGTCTAGGGCTTAAAGACCTTCTTATGGTTCAAAGCCGATGACTTCAAGCTGAGCAGTCATCTGTAACACAGCATGAAGACACCACTGGGAGTACCTGGAGAATAGTACTGAGGTGCGCATATATGATCAGTAGACACACTAAGAATTCAGGCTAGGTGGAATATCAGGTGATCTGTAATAGTAGCAGCAGAGATTAGGAAGAAGCAGGATTTGGGATTAGGCCCCTTTAAGAGAATTAACCTGAAATGAGAAGTTCATAGGTGATTACTAGGCCAACAGCACAAGAGCCTTTAAAAGCCTAGTCAATAATACCCAGGATATGACAATATTATATCTTAATTCTCCAGATATGGGATGGTGTATTATCAGGGTAGCGGGTCTTTGGGTGTTGTGCTCTGAGTAACTTTACAGAGTGCCTCTGTCCATAAGGGACATGGACAATACACCGGGAGTGAATTTACGGTTCCTCATCCATTTATCCAAATTCTTTATGAAGAGAGTGAAGACGGGCTTTATTTTATGAAGATGGAAGTTTATTCCACAGACAATGTAGCCTTTGGGATATGAATCTGTATCTACAGCAACTTATGGAACGCGTAACCCTTGTATAATTTTTCTTGCGAATATGTAACACGTTCAACAGGGCTGTATCAGAAAATGCCTTGTAGGTCAGGCATAAGTCAAATTTCAAAAAACGATATGAGATGGAGTAAAGGGATGGGGCTTTTAGTCAGTCTGCATAAGACATGTGTCTTACACTTTGTATTTTTTTAGTGAGAAACCTGTGGGGTAAGTGCCTAGTTAGGTACATGCAGAAAGGATCACTGTACTCAATTATGGGCTTGATGAGGGCTGAATACAATGGCACTATGACTCCCTTTGAACTTAATCCCATGTCTTTACTTATAAGCTGGGCCACACAGAAGGATTTCCTCACTACCATATCTGCCTGGTGGTCAACTTATAGGTTACTACCCATCTATGTTCTTAGGTCTCTCATCACTGGATCTACTTTTAGGAGTGTGCTATCAGTATTATAATTTGCATGGATATATGATTTACTGAAGAGTATGACTATGCATTTTTTAGCATTTAGTCTCAGACCATGGTTTTGGCACCAGTCATTTGTCATTTTTAGGTCTGTTTGTAGGATGTCAACATGGGAATTAAGTGACTGCACCCTGCTTACAGGTGTCTGTGAACTTGGTGAGCTAGAGGCCCCCAACATTGGCCTTCAATTTAGAGAAGTATATACCAAACAGGAGGGGTCCCAACACTGAGCCCTGTGGGACACTGCTAGTAACAGGTTTCTTATCAGAAGTAGATTCACCTATCTGGACAACATGTGTCCGGTCAGTGAGCCAGTTTGGTATCAATCAGATGATGTAAGGGTTTATGCCTAACTTAGTAAGTTTATCTATGATTCCTGAGTGGAGGATTGTGTCAAATGCTTTGGCTAGGTCGAGATCAATGGTGTGTGCCGTTTTACTGTAATCCATTATCATGGTGACTTTCTCAAACAAGTCCACTAGACTGAGCAGGCAAGACCTCTCTTTGACAAAGCTAAATCGGGCTTGGTTCAGGTTTGGAGATTTCCTATGTCGTTACTGATCAGGTCCATGATAATTCTCTCCATGGCCTTGCAGATAAGACTGGTCAAGTTTATGGGTCTGTAGTTTCCTGGGTCAGTTTATGGGCTACTCTTCTGCAGAGGAACAACTGTTGCAGTCCTCCATTCCTCTGAGACGAAGCCTATTTGGAGGCTATGGTTAAAGAGATTTTTTAATAGCACTGACAGATTCTCTTTTAACCTATTTAAGAAGCATCTTGGAATATTTTCGGGACCAATGGAGGCTGTATTTTTGGCTTTAGCATACACAGTAAGGACCTGTCCCCTCATAATGACCAGTATGGGGATGGTTGTGGTAGGAGGTGATGGCGGGGGGAGAAGTTTGAAATGAACTTGTTGGCCAACAGGTTTGCTATAGATTCAGGCTGGGAGTAGGTGTTGCACTTCATGATTAACTCATCAACACTGCTAAGCGTTTCCCCTAAGGTTATGAACGTAACTAAAAAAAAAGTCCTGTGGTTATCTTTCACCTGGGAGGTTATCTTTACCTCACAGTTTGCTTTGGCAAATTTGACCAGCTCTCTAATTTGTTTGTTTAGACTGGTGAGTGTCTTTTTGTTTTGTTTTTGTCTGTTACTTCATGGCTTTGTACAGGATTTTTTTCCTTTTGAAGAATAACCTATTTATGCTAAAGGTCGACCAGGGTGGTTCATTTTTGCCAGTAATCCTAGATTTGACTCGGGCAGGTATTGACTTCTCTATGCAGGTATGAATGTGGTTGTACAGTGCTTTTGTGTACAGCTCAGAGTAGGCCTCTGCGTCATCTCGGTTCAGAGGGGCTTGAAAGTTTAATAAGCTGTCACTTAGTTTGAGGTAATTAGCCTTAGCAAAGTTCTTAACAGTTTTGGGGTTTGATGGGGTTCTAGGTTAAGTTTTAATACTAAAGGAGATCATTTTCTGGTCAGCTCTTACCAGGAAAGAGTTAATGCATGGGAGGAAGCAGCATCCCCCCATGTTCATGAATACTAGGTCGAGAATATTTGTACCTCTAGTTGGGTGGCTAACTAGTTGCTCCAGGGTGTTTGTGTTAACAAAGTCCAAATACCTCTGAGCAAGGGAATTATGGGTCATATACGTCTCCCAATTTATGGAGTGGTAGTTGAAGTCACCCATAAGTATAGTGTTAGGCTGAATATTAAGGGACTCCACTGGTTTAGGTAGAAGATGTGGTTTTCTAGACTCGTGTTAGGGGATCTGTAGTTGGAAAGGATATGATAGGGGGTCACACTTATGGTTAGTTGGGCATGGAGCACCTCAAGCGAGTCATGTAGTTGGACCAATCTAGCAGTGTACTTGTCCTTTATGAACAGTGAGATAGCTCCTCCCTTTGTTTTATCCTGAACTGAAAGGGATTGAAATGTATGAAAAGCATTGTAGCCTTTGATAGTCGGGGTGCTTTCCATGGATCTGAGCTATGTTTCCATGACTGCAGATATGTCAGCATTCTCCAGGGTAAGGAGTGCTTCCAGGGAGTGCAGTTTTTATTTAAACTCATAGCATTGAGCAGCAGTACCTTAAGATAGTTGAGAGTGATTTTTATTATGTTGGAGGGTTTACCAATTTGGCACAGCCTAAAAAAAGCACTATTGGAATAGATAAAGTTTTTGCCAGTATCCAGAAGCCAAATGGCAAAGCATCATGGTTTGTTGATCATGTCTCCCCAGACTGACAGATATTTGATCCTGTTGTTGTGACATCAGAAACTAAGCTGATTGTTGAAGTCAATTATTTTTTGCTGGTACTGTCTTAGGTCATACTGGTACTTATTGTTTTATGACCTAAGTGCATGTGTGATCTATGGATCGTGGCTCCAGGGAGATTACTCAATGTGATCTTCTCCTTGTTTAGCCTGGTAAGGGGGACACTGGTATGCTTACAATGGAATCCCAATAACTAGAATGTTTGGCTATGTGGTGTGTTGCCTTATAGGCTTGGAAGCTGGGCTACTATGATTTTCAGAATTACGTGTTGTGTAAGGTGCTGTTTTTTTTTGGGGGGGGGGGGCGTTGGAGTGTGTGCGAGGCCACTGAGAGATGCTTTTAGAAGGTCTTGGAAATTTGAGTCGATTACAGTGTATTTAACATTTGTTTACCCGGAAAGTCCAGCTTGGAATGAGTCAATTTTCAGCACAGGCTTGGGGAGAAGCACTTCAGATTCATGTCTTTGTAATGTGTGAGGAAACCAGAGCACCCGGAGAAAACCCACATTAACACAGGGAGGACATGCAGACTCCATACAGAATGCACCTCAGCCGAGAATCAAATCAGAGAACCTCTTGCTGTGAGGCAACAATGCAAACTGCTGCACCAAGTGAGTATCTTCACATATATGTGTTTATGTGTTTGTTCCTTAGTGTTGGTAGTGAGTGTTTTGGGTGTAACACTGGCAACCTAGTTTTCATTATTCGTGTGTGTATGTGAGAGCTTTGCTTCCAATGAAATTATGTACTTACAGCTCTCACACACTGTGTCTGTACGTTCTAAAATTAAACGGTTGCAGTTGAACATGAGGCAATTACTACACAGCCTCAGGATGCTCATATCCACCAGACCAAAAACAGAGATGATAGGGAAGCACCTACCCATTATACCAGATCCTTAGACGATAGGAAGGAGTAGACGAGAGTCACTTAAAGGTCTAAGTGAGCATGTTTCGCAGTATACTATAAGATGACCTGCAGTGGTGCTGCCCTCTGTGCAAACTGGCAGCTCTTCAAGTAGCTATAAACAGGGGAGATTATGGACATGGTTTCTTACAGAGGATTTTAAGCTGAAGATGCTTGCTTATAAACAAGGCACAGTTAACTGCATTTGCGAGAGGCTTTTATACCAGCAGGATTAAAGACTTTTATACAGTTAAGCTCACAGGCCAATCAGGTAAACACACAAAAAGTCAATAAGCCTTCCACCAGCAGTTCCCAATGCAGATGGGTTGAATCAGCCCTTTGCTCCCACCAGAGTGCAAAATAAAACCTTCTTAATGTAAAACAAACTTGTTTTCAGCTCCAGTACAGTATCAAATGCTTTACAATAAAAGGCAGAACTCATGCAGTATTAGGAAACCTTGGAAATAAGTTCACATACTTCTACAACTACAGAAAAACTTTACAAAACGTAGAAATATTTTGGCAAACTCAGAACAGATTTTGCTGTGTCAGAGGAGGTTAGGAAGTATTAGAATACTGTTAAAATGACCTAAGAACAGTACAGTAACAAACAAATGGAGTTTCTTTAACAAGTGCAGGCTGAAACTGATGGCAGCTGGAGTCAGGTTCAGTAGCAATATGACAGAAAAGAAGATAGTGGAGAAACCTTTGGAGTTTGCCAGTATTCCTAGTTCCAGAGGAGTCTATATGTTTTTTTTTCTGAACAGCAATGATGCACAGAGGCTGAGGCAGGCAGATCTGAGATGGAGAGTCTTTATCACATTTTGTTTTCCTGCTAACAGAAGTCCAGGTAGATGAAGTGCTGTTTCATATGTTCCTGGAAGGAGTTGTCAGTCAGTGATGCTGTGTGTTTGTCCAAGTGCAGAGCCATTTGCTCCACGAATGATATGGCAAGCTAGAGTAAATGCTTTGTTCATCCACTACGGACGGTACTACCTAACTGACTTTTTATTTACTAAAAACTTTGCACCAGAAACTTGGGTTGCATAGATTATTTACTAGAAGTTTTTGGGTTGTGTTTGACAATTATTTTCTAAAACGACACACGTGGTGTAACAAAGTCCTTATCTGTCTGCACCAGAGACTGTTAACTGTCTTTAAATATAAAGCACACACTACCACAATGTTGCATCTGTGAATCTGACTGTAATAAAGTTTAAAAAGAGGCACCTAGAAATAACCGGAAAAAAAACACATGCAAGTTACCAGTGGGAGGTCAATGAAAGACAGCGTACATTAATCGGACTCTTTTGAGTTCAGCACTATTACTGTTCACCAGCAGGAATTCTGGTGAGACAGACTGTATGTTAACTTATCTTCTGTATATTTTCTGAATTACCATTCACTAGGACAAGACTTGTTGAACAGACTTGTCCTAACTTGCTTCAAAATACAGTCTTATCTACTTGCCAGGATGAGACCTGTCAGAAGAGATTTACAACCCAAATCTTGTGAAAGATTTGCTCATAAACATTTGCCAGTACAACTCCAGGAGACATAGACTGAGACAAATAGAGTAATTGTATTTAACTGTTGATTCTTTTGCTAAAGCTTGAAGTCAAGTGCACTCTGCTTACATGTCTAACAGCACTGTTCATATGGGTGCCTGTTTCAGTTAGCCAAAACTAAGTGCTATGAGAGTAAGTATGTGCCCTAAAGTTGTATTGTATAAGATAAATGGTCTTACGTTACCTTATGTTTTAAGTTCCACCTGTAGCTTTGTTACAGTTACTACCAGCAAAGCTTGCCAGCTTTGTGTTTTCTGCAATAAAACATTCATTTTTATGAAAGAATATCATGCTTGCTACCTGTACTTATTAAACAAGGTTTATATTGCATTCATGTTGTTGTGTCTGTCGGCTTTTCCCGGTTAGGGGTCGCCACAGCGGAACTTCTGTCTGCTAATGATTGGCAGTAGATTTTTACATGCCGAGTTGCCAGCTCTGACGCACAACCTTCAACGAAGGTACGCCCATTCTCACATGTCTCCACACAGAAGACGCTCTAGCTGAGAATTGAACAGGACAGCGTCTTATTGTGAGGCGACAATGCTACCGCAGCACCACCACCGCAGATCTACAGTAGATTAATAAGTTCATAATTGATTACTAGGCTAACAATCCCAGAGGACATTTGTAAACCTAGCCATGCTTCCCAAGGTGAGAATCAAACCTTGTACTTTGCCTTTGTGAGGTATGCACCATACCATTATGCCAAACCCTAAACCCTTATGTCATCCCAAAGCCCCCTAGAGATACACTGTCTGGGTGAAATATTTATTCGAGATATTGTTAAGAAAAGGCCTGATGCTCAGAATCTCTCTTAGCAGAGGTATCAGCTACCAAAAATGCCATTTTTCAAGACAAAATCTTAAGGTCAGCTAAAGTAACTGGTTCAAAAGGAGGTATAGTTAGACACTGAAGATCAAAATTGAGATACCAAGCTGGGGCTGGTCTAGTCAATGGAGGCCTAGAATGAAAAACTAATTTGATGAAGATCTTACAAGAAGGGTGAGCGGCTACAGAGCAATTGAGAAAACTGCTACAAAATAAACCTTAATTGAAAAACAACTAGCTCCTTTTTTATATAATTCTGTCAGAAATGCTAAGATCTCTTCCAATGGTGTGGAAATGGGTGAAATATGGCTGTCTGAAGCCCGTTCTGAGAATTTCTTTAATTTACCCTTAAGAATCCTTCTGGGTGAGGCTGTCTCTGAACCTGTAATTAGCTCAATAACATCAGTATGGAACTGAAAGTCCCTGGCCATTATTGGAACTGTAGAAACCATGCAGTTAAGCAAAATTACTGAATCTGGCTGTCTGGAAGGGTTTGTTATAAGGGTAAAACTCTGAGGTAGAGGAAAGGATTTCTTCTTTAAGTGGGGCCATAGCAAGAAAACCACATCTGGCAGGGCCAGAAAGGGGCTATTAGAATGAGTTGAGACTTTCAAGCCTCAGCTTTGTGTATCAGCCTTGATATCCAAGGAAAGGGGAATAGGTTTAGAGGATGCCAGGGGAGGGGCCAGTTGTGAGAGAATGTGTCCCTAGGTAGCTCCCCTTCCCAGGGAACTATGCTGAAGAAGTTTGGGGGGCATTTGGTGTTGAATAGCAAAGCAACTAGGTTGCAGCAAGATTTTCCTGACTTCTTAAATATGCTGCATGCTACTTTGCTGTTCAGAGATCACTTGTGGGGCAACAGGATGTGCCTGACCAGTTTGTCTGAAATCACACTGGAAGATCCAGATATATGCAACTGAATCAGAAAGCATTGCAAGGTCAGGGCTCATTCCCATACTCTCATTGCTTCTCTGCACATTGTACAAAAACAACTACCATACTGTCCAAATGAATGGCAACTGCACCTCAAGGACGCTTATGCTGGAATGCCTAAAACACTAGGAGGACCACTTGCATCTCCAGCACATTTGTGCACAGGGACACCTCATCTGAAGGCCACAAATTTTATGCCATCTTAAACAAACAGTGCCCCCTCACTCTAGGATAGATGTATCTGTTGTAACTGTAGTGAGTGGTATTGGTCTGGTGAAAGGGGATCCACCAGGAAGATTACCAGGGTTCACCACCAGGTGAGTCTCTTTCTGACTGTCTCAGATATTCTGGTCCTGTGGTTCAAAGGTTAAGAAGACTGTTCCCACTGCACTCAAAGAGTTTACTGTAAAATCCTCATGATGAATATGGCTTTGGAAATGATCTGTATCAATGAAGCCCTCAGACCCAGGACCTTGAGAAAGTGAACTTCTGGTGTTGGTTGCTGGTCTTGGCTGAACTCTCTACTGATTTTTTTGGAAGTAAACATGAAACATTTGCCACTAGGGAGGAAATTCTTTCCTGTGGTAGAACTACCATCTGCTTTCCACTATCAAGGTGACAGCCTATTTAGGCAAGGTTCTGTGAGGGCTCCAGTTGGGACTTGACTAAATTCGGGGTTATTCCCAAAGACAGGCAGAACTGGAACTAACATGGGTCTTTGAAACATAAGATGATCCACTGACGGAGCAGCCAGGAGCAAATCATCTAAGCACAGAAAGATTCATACTCCTGGAAGCCACATGTGAGCCATGACTGAAGCCGTGCATTTGGTTTCAGAAGATCCAGAGAGCACATAATGCCTGGAGACACAGAGAATGGATTCTACTATGACCACCTGGAAAGTTTACTATTAAAATTATTAGCTGGGATGTACCCATATGAAAAATTTGAAGTACAGATGTTCAACTTTTCATATGGGTGAACATCTCAATGTTTGAAAGTTTACATTAGCGAATGCAGTGTGCATTCACTAATATAAATTCGAAGAACTGTACAGAGATCCCGGTACAGTGCGGTTAGGGAAATTCATCCCTTTCCTCACTGTAGTGTGATCTTGGAGTTAGAATATATAGTTAGCAAGGGGGTGTGGGGGGCACAGCCCCCCACACGGAGGTGCAGTGCGGCTTGCTCCCCTGCAAAAATGGGATGTTCGTTACTGGAGTTTACGTGAGCGCCTATATGGGCATCACGTGATGTGTTCAAAAACAGTGTCAAATCTGCTGAATTTGTTCAGCGGATTTGACATTGTGATTCGTTCTATTTTTTTAATTTTAAGGTTTACTTTTGATATGTTGGACGCAAATTATTTTGTTGTTCGACATATTGATAGTAAACCCATCTGGAACTCTTCCTTCTTTATGTAACAACTGAGCTGACTCAGACTGGGGATCAGCCTGAGATCCTTGGTCTTCTTGGGTACTAAAAAGAATCTGGAGTAAAATTCAGAGGTTCTCTTTTCTGTTGGGACCTCCTGGACAGCTCTTCTCTGGAGAAGTTGAACCTTTCTTAAAACTGCTTCCCTTTGTCTGGGTTGTACATATGGAGGTTGGAAAATTTGCACTGGGGGGTATGCAGAAAAGGTTATGAAGTTGCTAATGGATATGATTCTCCCTACCCATGAGTTTATCCTAATGGTCTCATCCAGAGTGGAACAGCTGAAAAAATCTTCAGGAGTTGTAGGAACAAAAGTCTCAAAAAGACCCCATTATCTCTCTAGTTAACTAGGAACTGCTTATCCCTCTGCAGCAGCATCCAGATGGAGATTTCCCTCTGTCCAGGCAACCTGTGACCTACTACTGTCTGTTCTTGGGCTGTTAGGACTTGCAAAAGTTTCTCGACTCTTTCTGGTTTCACTGAAAGGTCCTTTGTGGGTGAAAACCTAACTCTCACAGGGATGAGTATCTTGATTTCCTACTCACAGGTAGACAGCCTTTCTTTGACTTGCAGACCAAACAGTGTATTGCCATTGAAGGGGTACATAGTAGACACGTGAAGAGAGAGAGAGAGAGGATATGGTATTCATCTTGGCCAATTGGGTCTCAAATTGAGATCAGAATGTCCCGGATGGTAGTTGTCTCAGATTCTCAAGATGCTTTCTGGATGGTCTCTCTCTGAAAATGAACTTATTTTCCTCAGTTGCTTAGAGGAAAACAGCTCTAGTACTTACTTTCCTCACTTGTCTAGCGAAAAATACTGATTACCTGGGCATGTCCAAGGGTCAGCTCCCGGTGTTCTCTCCTGTCTACCTGATGAATCTGGGCATTTTGAGGCAAAGTAGCAATTGCCGCATGTACACTGACAACCTGCTCCTCCTACCACCCAACACTACAACCTATGAGAGATGCATTTATCTAGCCAAACTGGAAGCAAAACTCTCTCAGCCCAAGACTGAACTTGTCAGTGAAGAGGAGAAGGTAAACACTTGCATCACACCACACTCATCACAAAGACCCACCCTAACCCTAACCCAAAACCCATACAAAGATACACAAAAACATTCATGGATGCTCTCAATACTAATCTGCCCAAGCAACAGAGACCTCCAAAGCAGAAACTCTAGGAACCTCCACCCCTCAACACAACCCAAAAGACACATAACCCACAGACTCAGTGTGCCACTCAACCACAGCCTATAAAGCAAAACAACTTACCCAACACATTAATCATAGATGACTCTATAGTCAGGCACACTGATGTTCCATTCACCAGACTAGACAAGGAGAAGGATACTGTCAGCTGTCTATCAGGTGCCAGGATCCGCCACATAACCCACGCACTCAGATCACTCCACAGCAGGTACAAATATGACTCAGTCATTGTCCATGTTGGTGTGAACGACCAGAGATGTACCTCCCTGGACTACATGAGAGACATGGAAGAGCTCTACGATCTTGTAATCCAGGGAGATATGACCCTAGTCCTGAGCAGCATCCTACTTTTGCCCAGAATGATACCACAGTACAAGGACAAAAATGATTGACTTCAACAATTGGCTAAGCTTCTGGTGTCATTCTAAGGGGATCTAGTATCTGTCTGCCTGAGATGACATGGTCGACAGGCCACGATGCTTTGCCAGAGATGGCCTGCACCTGTCGCACCTGGGATTCCGGATACTGGCTAAGGCTCTTGCCACCCCTATAGTGCCTTTTTTAGGCAAGGTCCAAATGACAAACCCACCACCATAACAGGTACAGGCAAAGAAAAACTAATGCTACTCAACGCTAGAAGTCTAAACCTCAAAATGCACTCACTTGAGGAACTCCTTAAAATGGAGAACACAGATATCTGTGCTGTGACTGAAACCTGGTTCAAGGCTCCAGAGAGTACCCCTGCATTATCAAGCTATAACTCATACCATACCTTTCGGCCATCTAACCTGGACCAGAACACCAAAGGGGGAGGTGTGTCCATATTCATTAAGGGCATCCACACTCCCAGGCTAGTCGCCCAACATAATGCATCCGAAATTATCCAAGTGCAACTAACTCTGGGCAAAACTGCAATCCAAATTGTAGCTTGCTACAGATCCCCCACCATGCCCCAGGACTCCCACTCCTCTTTTCTTGATATACTGGAAAATATTAGGGTTCAGCCAAACACCCTAATAATGGGCAATTTCAATTACCTCACCATTAACTGGGAAAACTACTCATGTACCAATTCCTTCGCTCAATGCTTTCTAAAATTCATAAACTCCAAAGCCCTGGATCAACTTATCCACACCCCCACCAGGGGCAACAATATCCTAGACCTAGTCATTACCAACAAGAGTAACCGGTGTTCCACACCTGAAGTCAACTCCTCGTTGGTCAGATCCGACCATAAGCTAATCACCATAGACATCCACATTCCGCCTCCACCCCAAATTAAGGAAACCACTGTAAAAAAAATTTCCAAAGCCAACTTCATGCTTCTTGAGACAGAAGTGGCAAACTTCACGACATCCATGCAGATAGGCAATGCGGTTATGACTGCAGAATCCTACACAGATGCACTCTATAAGCACTTACATGAGTGCATGGATCAGGCTATCCCTTACAGAACCAAGACTCTATCCACTAAAAAAGGAAGCCAATCCGGTGGTCCCCCACTATAAACAAACTCTACAACAGAAGGAAGAAACTGTTGCAAAAGAGAGTAAAATCCCATGAGTCGAGGAGCTCCCTGGTTAGTCTCAGTAAAAAACTGAGATCCCTCATAAAATCCTCCAGAGCTAGCTATGAAAACAAGATTGCCACTGATTCTATGGACAACCACAAAGCATTCTATAGCTATGGCAAGAATCTCAATGGCAACACCCAGGTCTGCTCTGAGTTACAGCACAATGGCATGAAAATTACAGAACCAACTGATATATTCAACATCTTGGCTGATAGGTTCACTGCTAACTTTACTCCCTCTCACCCCCTAAATGGCCCATATCTATACCAGAAGAATGCAGAGCCCCTGCAATCACAACTGCACAGGTAAAAACTGCACTTTCCAAAGCCAAGAACACAGCTTCCATGGGACCAGACAACATCCCAGGCTGCATTCTACATGAACTTCAGGGACCTAAGCCTTGTCACCACAATAAATAGAACATACTGGAGGGATATATTCCTGTCCCAGAGACCTCCCATACTCCAGAACAAGCTACCTATCTATTTCAAGCAAAGTTCCTCATTAGCACTCTTCGAGAAAAATATTGATGAATGGATGGGAATTAGAAAATTCACCCCGGGGATCACTTATGTGGCTATGATCGACAGTGGCACAGGAAAATAACTTTCTTGGGTGGCGAAAGTCAGGGAACCTTGTTGGCTAGGCTTACATAGGCCCTAGGGCCGATAGTCTAGTACCTACCTATGAACCTATGTAGTTTGAAGCTCTAACTACAAACATACTGGATAAGTACACCCACTTCCCTAGCCTATCTGTCTTCCTGGAATCCTTATTAGGGTGATGAATGGCTTGGGCATTCTCTGGGATATTTTTCTTCATAGCCACAGCTACCACAATGGAGTCAACAAGAGAACCTTTGCTCCAAAAAGGCCTGTCCTTGGGAGTATGAAGAATTCTGTCTGGCTTCCCTGGGAGTGGCTACACTACATCTGGCTCTTTTCCCACCTTGCCACAGACTATGTCTACAAGTGTATCCAGAGAAATCACTATCCATGCTGCTGCATGAGAGGAGGTATAGGCCTCCTGTAAAATCTGCTCATCTGAGGAGGTGAGGCTAGCAGGCTACAATCCCCTCTGCCTCATCATTTCCAGAATCTTGCTAAAAGGAGGATCCTCTCGAGAGGATTTCAGGGAGCCCTCCTTATTGTCCAAATCTGTATCTAGAGTGGAAGACTCTGAGGGGGAATCTAGGTGCTTCCTCTTGTATGTCCTCTTCCACATGGGACTGTAATGGAAGTCCTTGACTAAACTCTTCATGGAAGAATGACCTCAAGATCTCAGCAGTCCTGACCTAGAACTCTGTTCCTGAGGACGTCTAGCTGATGATCAACTCAATTTCTCAACTTCCATGGTACTCTGGGGTGGAATTAGTGCCGCTGAAATGACAGGCACAAAGGAGCCAAGAGTAACTCCCTTCTGCACTGTGGAATTCACTGAAGTGGGCAAGACAAAAAACATCTGTGTTGACAAAATTGACATAAGTGCCAACCCAGGAAGCTTGATGCTGACTATCAGCACAGAGGACTCTGGGGCAGATGCCAAACTGGGGATTTTTGGTCCTGAAGTGTTAGACACACAGTGCACTAACATAGAGAACAGCGCCAGTGCCATCAGTGCCAGTCCCCTTGGAACCAAAGACGTAAAGTCATCTACCTGGGCCCTAGTAACTGTAAGAGCACTGATGTTACTGGTGCTGAAGCTATCGGAGCAGCAGAATTAAGGTCTATCCACACAGAAGGGCCCAACATGACAGCAGGTGCCAATTCAGTCTCCACCAAGCCAAAACTAAGCTTAGTGTATGAATGGAAATGGGGTGGGTGGTGAGACTCCTCAGTTCGTGGTAGGAGATATCAGAGCCAAGATTATACCATATCAAGGCTGACATCATGTACTCCCAATCAACCTGTGCTCCACTCCTGAGGGATCTGTAGACCTAACCAAAGCTACCAAAGGAAGTCTGGAAGAGATCAACTTAGTAGCATTTCCTCTCAGAAGAAAAATTTCCTGTACAACTTTTTAGCATCAAGCTCTCAGTAAGGCCTGAAGACTCCTGCACATGGTGGGAATGAAGGCTTAGGAGGGAATAAGTAATAGGGCAAGAAACTCTCGGAGTCTTAGCCATGGCTGTCTTCTCAGAAACTGGCTGATCCACAGCCTTCCTCTTTTTCTTTCTTTTTTTTTTTTTTCTGGCACAGGCACCAACAAGGGTGCAGTCAGTACAGAGTCCATGGAATTATGCTCCTTGCTACCAGTTTATTTTGTCACTCTACAAGGGTCCTTGAACTAAAATTTTTGCACAGGGAATAGTTGCTGGAAAAGTGTGATGCCTCTAAGCATACCAGGCACAAATCATATGGGTTCTAGGGGGAAGTTCTATGGCTATAGTACTTACACTTTTTGAACACGGGTTTGCCCACCTTATTCATGATTAAACACTTCAATTATCTATGCTATTCAACAGTTTCACAAAGCCTTAAAAATAAACTGCACTGGCAAAGCACCAATTTATATGACAGTCCTGCCAAGCAAATCTATCCATTGTACTTCCAAGCACAATACTGCTCCGCCACCAGGAATATACAAGGAAAGAAAATTACATGCACCAAGTGGGCCAATGGCTCAATAATTAACTGGGTAGGGATGAAGGGGATAGGAGGAAAGACAGAGGGGGGAGATTGAAAAAGACTAGAAAGGTGCTCAAGAAACCTAGAAACTCTGACTGCACAAACAACACAGTGAGTGAAATCACGTCAAGAAAAACTTGAACTTAGCTGCACCAAAAAGCTATCATACACATTCCCAAAATGAACAAGCTGCTTGGAGACATCGTCTTAAATCGTGGCAATGAGACCTGGAGAAGGCAGCAGGAGCAGATGATTGTGGGTAGGGAGAAGCCTGAGCTGCAAGGAGTTTGTTGCCGTCATTACAGCTCCAAAGGCACCAGTCCTGCAGTTGCAGTATCCAGACAGGGCCTGAGAAACAGTAAGTTGTACACTTAACATAATCCTAGATCTACAAGTATGCCTAGCTTTGGTAACCGACAGGGCAATATGTCACAGGCATTAGAATCACTCAGCAGCAGGAATTTTTGTTTTTAACACCTTTATTGAAATAACACTTCTGACATAGGCACATTTACATTTATATAAAAGTAATGAAACTGTATTAACAAGTCCACATTTACAAACAATATACTTTACATATATTGCTGTATGTCATATAACCTAAGCAACATTATATAAATTATGCAAATCCTGCCCTTTTTTTTTTGAGCATCCATCATGCTGCTCAGCTCTTAGCTTTTTGGATGATACACGTAAATCCTAGGAAGCAGAGGGATATGGATGTCACTCCATGTTACTAAAAAGAGACTTGAGAAGTTGTGAGATGTTAGAAACTAGGGACTGGCTAGCTCATCTCAAGCCTGGACAGAATAGAGGCTGTACAGGATGTGAGACCAAAGATGGATGTACTGCTTCCAAATCTAGTATTATGGAAATTAAGTTATTTTTGTAACTATTATGAAGTGGTCCATCTTCAATGGGTAGAAGAAAGTCCCCAGCTACAATGCTGGATGGGCTTAGCTATCAAAACATCTGTTTGACACTAGAATATATGAAAGATTATCTTTCCCTAGAAGTTATGTCCAGCTGATAGCATTTGGCAAAGGTACTGAGACTGGCTCAAGTAGCCACTGAGCAAGTATCATCTCCCGAAGCATTTTGTAGGAAGGCAGTAGATGGAACTGCTGAGGCTGCAGCTAAGGTACAACCTCAGTTCAAGCAGGTCCTTTCTTTGTGGAGCAAAGGAGATGAACAGTCAGTCTTTCTCAACTCGTACCTTATTGCTGTAAAATATTACATTTCTGCGGAGATTCATGCATTGGAGAAGGTACTCTATCTTGTTTAGGTAACTTGGAGAAAAACAAAGAGTTATGGATTCACTTAGATTACTCTCAGCAATTATTCTAGGCATGAAAGATGGAATGATTCTGAGAACCTTCTTAAAATATGGAACGTTAAGTACGGTGGTTTGACAGATAGGACCTGCAGCACTCTTCTAGTCAAGTCAATACCAGGAATACTGTTTTCCATGACAGGCATTTGACATTTGCCTTTGCCGCTGACTCAAATGAGGGACTGGTGAGCATTTCTATGATGAACTGCAGGCCACGAAGTGGCAATAACTCCTTAACTGCTGGTCTTCAGTAGAATGTGCCTTGGAGAAAGCAGGGCTGCTAAAAAGATGACATAGTATCCAAGTTGAAAATTCAAAATGGCTATAAAAGGCACCTTAATAATACGGTATTTAATGCCTAGGTCAAAGAGTTCTGCCAGATACTGCTGAAACTGATCTGTGTGTGCAGACTTGGAGAACAATCCTTTCTGGAAGGTTCAGCTAGTGATGTGTTTCCACTTTCCTTTGTATGTTTTAATGGCAGACATTTTCTAAGATACCTCAGGATCCTGGGTACTTGCCATAAGAAGTATAGCTCATATTTATTATGTGCTGCATTTGCTGACTCAGTAAAGAAACTGACTGATTTATAGGTTACACACCTGTAGTGTACTTAGGAATTGTCAGATATTCCAGCTGGGATACCCAGAGTGCATTGTTTTATCAGACACTTTATCTAGGGTACAGATAGCATTTTGTTTTGTCAGACTGTCTAGCTAGGGTACACAGAGCATTGTTTTGTCAGACATTCTATCTAGGCTACACACAGTGCATTGTTTTGTCAGACATTCTAGCTAGGGTACACAGAGTGCATTGTTTTGTCAGACATTCTATCTAGGCTACACACAGTGCATTGTTTTGTCAGACATTCTAGCTAGGGTACACAGAGTGCATTGTTTTGTCAGGCATCCTATCTAGGCTACACACAGTGCATTGTTTTGTCAGACATTCTAGCTAGGGTACACAGAGTGCATTGTTTTATCAGGCATCCTATCTAGGCTACACACAGTGCATTGTTTTGTCAGATATTCTAGGTAGGGTTCACAGAGTGCATTGTTTTATTTAACATTCTAGTTAGGGTACACAGAGAGCATTGTTTTGTCAGTCGTACTAGCTAAGGTACACAGAGCACTTTGTTTTGTTAGACATTCTAGTTAGGGTACACGGAACACATTGTTTTATCAAACATTCTAGCTTGGGTACATGCAGCGCACTGTTTAATCAGACATCCTAGCTAGTGTACACATGGGGCATTGTTTTGTCAGACATTCTAGCTAGGGTACCCACAGTTCATTACTTTGTCTAGCATTCTAGCTAGGGTATACAGAGCATGTTGTTTTATCTGACATTCTTAGAGTCCACAGAGTGCATTGTTTTATCTGACATTCTAGCTAGGGTCCACATAGTGCATTGAAAACACTCTAGTTAGGAAACACAGAACACTTAGACTAAAGTTGCATAAAAATTTCATAAGTTGTCGTAACTCTGTAAACTTAGGTGCATCTGACATTGATACTGACTATGAATGGGTATGTTCTAAGATACATTCTCAGTAGCATAGTGTCAAATAAGGTGATTAAACCAGTAGTTTAAAATGGGGTAAGACAAATACAGAAGGATACTACGAGACTATTTTTGGCTAAAGAGAAGCAAATTTCCTAGACTGACTATACCATGATGTAAAGATCTGAACAAGTAAACAAAGAAAAGTTGCTCCATTGCTATGGCAAAAATAAATAGAAAAAAATATGTTTACAGTAATGGTCAGGCAAACGATTAAGTTTAATTATACTAACCATAAGATTCTAGGTATAACTCCTAGCTAACTAGTAATCGATAATTTGACACATATAAAACTGGGTCTCTTGTGCTACATTGTGATATTCAAATGGTAACATCTTACTTGAAATTTAATGCATCAGAAAACTAAACACTGTTTAATAGGTTTTATTAACAGTCCACAAAAATGTAGCCACACGAGTTTAAAAAGAAATTTCAGCATTAAATCATTTATGGACAACTGCATGGAAACCTTCATTTTTGCAGGGGAAAGAAACCAATATGCACTGGTAATTAGTGACACATTTTTAAATAGGTTCGAACTACTACCACTCTTACACAGTATTCCATAATCACATGATGTCTTTACATATGAAATTCACAAAAGAGCTATTCTTCTAAAGCTACAGAGGACTACAAAGAATTACATTTTCTGAGGCAAAATTACATCCAGACTCTTCTATGTGACTTCAGTTGTTGTTGTTTGTCTTTCGGCTTTTTCCCGGTAAGGGGTCACCACAGCGGAACTCCAGTCCGCTAATGATTGGCAGTAGATTTTTACGAAACACCGAGGTGCCAGCTCGATGCCCAACCTTCAACGAAGGCATGCCCATTTACACACACGTCTTTCGAATGCTACCCAGCCGAGGGGAGGACATGCAGACTCCACACAGAAGGCACTCCCAAGCCAAGCTGAGAATCGAACGGGAGAACCTCTTGCTGTGAGGTAACAATGCTACCGCCGTACCACCGTGGCATCCATGTCTTAAATTAATTTAAAATTACCCTTAAAGAGGAATGTAAGAAAAATGTTAGTGCATAAAATATATGAGGAGGAAGTTGGAAAAAATAAAAGAAAATAGAATTAAGGCCATAGAACTACAAATGAGCAACACTGCTAAGGGAACTAACATGCATATCACTCAAATAAAATGCATTAGGCATAGATTAGGCCTTGTTCAATTTAGATTTACTAACTTTTCCCATGAGATAAAGTACATTGCTATGAGGTCTAGTGCATCAGCATTACACAGTGCTGATTTTAACACTTGGGAGTTAAGTGATACTACCATAGGAATACTTAAAAAGCACTATTAATGAATATATATCCAACAAGTAGCTATAATCAGAAAAAAGGACATAAATCATATACTGGTATGTGGAAGTTTAATAAAGATGTGTGTGAAACATGACATGTTGAAACACAGTCACTGAATGTGGGCCTATCAAAAATAATACATTTGCCAGTATGTTTATTTTAACATTTAGAGGGACAATTTTTACAGATCACTTCAGTACTTTTGCCATGAACATGAATACTAATAGACACTAAGAAAGAAATTTGTATAATGTCTAGTGAAATAAATTAGATATTCACAGGTGACATATTCCAGTTTATGCGACTACATTTTACACTTATACTTCTGAGTGACAAGACTATAGCCAGGAGATTACTTAAGATTTGACATTTGACAAGTGCATTTTGGTATTTGTAAGAAACTTGATTTAATATTTGTTCTCTAATATTTATAATTACATTCTGATATTCTGTCTTCAACAAGTAGCAACAAATAACAATTTAAATCCAACATATTTTAGTATTTTGCATTCCAAAGGACAAGGTTTAGTCACAGCTAGACATTACTTAAATATGTACATTTGTTTTCACAAACTGCATATTTATGGGGGAAGTTGTTCGACATTGATGATGTGACTATGCAATGTGCATATGTCTGTTAAATAGATTTTTAAAATGCAGTTTTTTCCTACCATGTTTAACAGTCAGGGTTGAGTCACCCTAAAGCCCAAATTCAGAAAAGTAACTTCCGTAATGTTTTAGAATTTAGAGACAGACCTACCGCAGTGGGCTGTCTCCATGGATGTGCTATATGCTAATGAGGCACTCCAGGGGAAAATGATACACTAATTAGACATGCCCACTAACCTGGAACTGTCTGTGGAAAGGCATTTATGGAGCCAGATGATTCAGAGACTTTCTTGGCTATGTAAAGTAGCACGGTCACTCTTGGTCATGTTCACCCATTACAGTACAAGTAAGTGCTGGGGAGTTTAGTGGTCAGGAGGTGTTAAGGTGTGTGTGAGTGTGTAATCTGACAGACTGCATGCAGCAGTGTATGTGTGAGTGTGTCTGCTTGAGAGGTCGCAGAAGTGGGGATTAGTGAGGGGGTACATTAGGTATGTGTGTGGGGTTGGATTAGCTGAAGACCACTGGCCACCAGGTATTTGTCTAGAAACATGTAACAAGGGGGGACCACCAGCTACCAGGGATAACTTTAAAAATAAGGGATGGGGAGGACCAGTAGCCATCTGAGATAAACTTTACCATCAAGGCTTATTGCCAAGGGAAGCACTAGACATCAGGGAGAACTCTTACACCTCATGTCTTAATGTCACTAAAACATAATGGGGATTAGTGGAACCACTAGACAACAGGGAGAACTTTGAAGACAGGATTCGGGGGAACAGTGGACACCAGGGTAGTCTATATAGTGTGCTTTAAAGGCACTTAATTAAAAAACATTTTGTGTGGGGAACCACTAGATAACAGGGATATTGGTAAGTAGTGTGCCTTAAATGCACTACAAAGGATTCCAACCTTGTATCCTCCCCACCACCCACAAAGGATATCTGTCCTCTGTGCCACCTCTAGACATCGGGCTACATTATTAAAAAAATAAGACTTAAAATTAAAAAAAAGTTAAACTACAAGGGGGAGGAAAAGGCTTTGAACAATTCACCCTTGCCACAGGAAACCTCAGCAGTAACTCACTGCAATAACTGATAAAGGATGAGGAACACGCAGCATTAAACAAACCTCTCAATCTCGTAGCACAAGAAATCAAGACAAAGTCAAAATTAATGGTGGGACAAAATCAGAGCTGGATTTTAATTATTCTTCATACAAACTTAGAAAGTCTCTAGTACAATAGCTTTTCCACTACCAAAGATTTACTGAAGGATATGTAATATGAAACTCTAATGTCTTGCAATGACTGACTGTAATCATCAGTGATTTACCAGGGCAGGAAAAAGGAGATACGGGGACATTCTAACAACACAGGAACAGGAGGACGTGTGTATGTGTGTGTGTGTGTGCGTGTGTGTGTGTGTGTGTGTGTGTGTGTGTGTGTGTGTGTGTGTATGTTTCTGTGTGTGTATGTGTGTATTATGTGTGGGTGAGTGACTGGGAGGCTGCCTGGGCGTGTGTGTGTATTATGTGTGGGTGAGTGACTGGGGGGCTGCTTGTGCTAACAGGATGCATTGGCTGCCTTTGTTAACTACACAAGAAAGTGCTGATCTGCACTTGTGGCAGTTAACAGCAATTTAGAGACATGCAAATTAGCCAATAATGAGGTCTTTCCTCATTGCAGCTAATGTGTCTCTAAATACATTAGAACCGCATTGTGTAAATAGGACTTTTTTACCACAGCCCTTAAAGCGAGCACTGGGGTTCTTTCTGAATCTCCAGGTTAATTATGTGCTATCAGGCATCTCTGAATATATAACAATGTACTTCACAAGAACGCTTTTCTTCTGTTGAAATAATGCAATTCATCTGCTATAAGGTTGAAGCTGGCATGATAACATTTAGGAAAGGAACATTCTGTTTACTTGAACAGACACATACAAGACGCAAAATGAACTGGCACATCATTCCATCTGCCTGGTAATAGATCATGTAGAATAGGGTTAATTATCTCATTTGTAAATAACTTAGTTCGGATAAAGTAGGCTGGGTTTAATTCATGTTCATATAAACATATTGCTTCCCACTTGCAGGTGAGAACTTGCGCTGTTTGTACTCCGTAGAGTAGGATCTAGGAAGATCGCTGCGGTGAGGAATTGCCAGATGAAAAGATGGGACAGAGGAACATCTGGTATAAGAAGGTAAGCAGAAGAAAGAGATGCACTACAGCTTGTGGAGAAGAAATAGCAACGAGACAGTGGGGGTGGGCTACTGGACTAGACAGACAAGGGAAGAGAAGGAAATGTGTAAATGACACACAGAAGAACAAAGTCAGTAAGGTGAACTATTACCTCTAATTAGGATTCCGCATCCTAATCTATAAATCATACATTTAAAGGGGTGTAGTTGGTTCTAAATGGTAATCAGATACTTCCCAGCTTAGCAAAAAAGTTAAAATTAGTACATTTAACAAAAACAACACCTTTTCATTTAGATCAATATTTCCTTGGAAAACAACAATTCAGTCCGAGTTTTGACTAATGCAATGACTAATGAAAAGCTGGAAAATATTTTGCTTATTTGTTTAACATTTGTTTACTGAGAAAGTCCAACTGGGACAGAGCCACTTTTCAGTGGAGTCCCAGGGAGAAACACTCCAGACGCATGTCTTTGGAATATGGGGATCTAACCTCAAAAGCAAGACATATTTCTGCTGATACTAAACTAAGGGTATGTAAATGTATTTATTTGTTTACATTTTACTGACCTGCTTGACCTGAGAGAGCTAGAATACAAAAACAAAAGTATAAAAATAAAGCACAGTAGATAAATGGAAACGAATAATACAGTAGCGAGATATAAATTTGGAAAAGACTTAGTATAAAGGATATGCATAGCAACAATATTTATAGATACAGCTATATGGAAAGAAAATCTGCAGTTACAAAGATGATGTAAACGTGTCAAAACAGAACAGAAATAAAAATATGGTTAAATTACAGAAATATTGTTTAGAAACAGGAGATCGGAAACAAATACACAGAATATGCTGAGGCTGTATAAACAGAGACTTCAGCAGTTGTTATTAAAACACATTTGTAAATATTTGATCAGCGTAGGAGAATGTGATTGAGTTGTAGAATAATTTAGTGTTTGGTAGCTGCACTGACAGAAACAGAGGTTAGAAGTATCAAAACAGGAAAAAGAAAAAACAAAACACAAGAGTAAAAAACAGGGTTACTAGAGGGAGGGGTACAAAGGGAAATGGTGGGTGGTAAGACAAACATGAGGTTGACAGAGTAGTGGGTTTGGTCAGCAGAAGAAGGAGATATAAAGGGAAAATGATACACAGTTATATCTAAGGAATATATCCCAAGTTTATACAGATGACGATAAGTATATACTAAGAATTTGGCCTTACATGGTTAAGCATATACTAGTTTACAGGACTTTACAAAAATGTATGCATCTGGTAGAGGTATAAATTCATGAAAACTTCCACTGATGGCAGAGTTCTGAAGTCCTGTGAAGTAACAAGAACTTCAGCTTCTGCTTGTTTTATTTCCATACATACTTCCTAAGCACTTTCACAAAACATGCTAGTAAAGTTTATGAATATAAAGAAAAATTAAACTAAACACAAAAGCATTATTTCTGAACATAGAAATAAACACCAAATATCTAAAGCATTATTTCGAACAATCACTGTCCCGATATAAACATGATAATATGATGCTAATCAAAGTTTATAAAGCTCATAGAATAGCAGTTTAAAAGGTACTCCTAAACAGTGTCAAAGTTAAAGAGATAAAAGGAGAAAATCGTAAAGAAAAGCAGCAAACAGACACAGACACGGTCCAAGCAGTGCAGTAAATCATACAAGTATTCTCAATCTTTGAAGTCCTCCTTTTGCCTGCTTCGGACAAATTCTCTTAAGTGGTCCCTCTCTGCTGAATTCAAACCAAACAAGAACCCAAAAAAGCATTCCAACATGAGCTTCTTAACATGAGCTTATAATGGCAAATGCAGTAAATTCAGGAGCAATGAAGAAAGCAAGCAAAGAAATACTGGAGTACAGCTTACTTACCTATCCTCCAACAGCACTGAAATTTCCTACCAGCTGGCCATACAGTGGACACACATGGCAACTATCTCCAACTCTGTGTTTATACCGCTAACAATCAGAGCTGCTACACTCACCCATCTGTCAGAGATAAGAAGTTTCCTGTTCTCTGCCAAACAAAATATCAGTGAATAGAGTCCCATGTCATTCTCCATCCAGTTTGCCAACAATCACAGACCTCAAATGCTCCCACACATAGGCCAGCCCATGAGGGCTCTGTATTTTTGAACTCACCTACACCTACAATCATTATTTTCACTACACCCCTTTCACTTATTAGTGATGAATCCATTATCTGCTCTACTTGGCAGAATCTAATGCTTGTGCCCTCACAGTATATAGTATACAACAGTAGTGCAGATACCCCAGTGATGAGAGTTCCTGCCACCCCTAACTCCAGCATTTTGTGAATAACTGCTACAGCCATCTGCTTTGGCAACTCTCTTGTTGGACCACCCAGGTCCTATGTCTAGATCAGAGTGCAAGTGATGTGTGCTGTATCTTTAAAAAGCATGTCAAGGCTGTATATGCATGTATAAATTCCAGGCAAGTGCAATCCCTAGTGCCATTCTGTAAGAGCAGCCAGAGTGTAAGTATGCATGATCGCAGCTGTTAGTTTGTATATAAGTTACTTAAGTTAAAGTCAGTAAACTTCTATAGTGATGTGTTTGTATAAAATAAAGCTGCTTGAACAGAATCCACAAAGGCTCTTTTGTTGTGTCCAAAGAAGGAGAGCAACATGGTGTCAGAACTGGGATCGAAGAGAGTAATATTCAGAGCCATGAGGTACCGAGATGAGAATGAAGGTAGAACTAAGAGAAACGAGCACAAAACGAGCCAGAAAAGAATCAAAGGTATTGAGAAGTATCACAAACTGTTTATTTAACAGAAAAGACAAAAGAGAGCATTACAAGGGCACAAACCGCATTACTGAGCAAGTGGAAGGCACTAAAAGTTTGTTAACTAAAGGAAATGTTTAAAATAAAGGTATTTGATGAAACGATTAACAGCAAAGCAAAACTAGCACGTTTAAAGCAAAACGAGTGTGCTTAAAACAAAAGTGGGCGTGTTTTAGTAAAACGAGCACAAGAAAAGTACATTGGGCAAGAAAAGGGCTTAACCGAGCAAACCGAAAATAATAAGGCAAAAAAGGCCAAATTAAGCAAAAATAAAGCAAGGCGACTGCATGTGTTTTGGCAAAGTGCTGTGTTTGGGCATAACTATGACTTTGTATTGTATCAAGGGCATAACTAAAGTTATTCGAAGCATCTCAAAGTATTTAAAAAGTGCTTACAGTGTGTGCTTATTACTGTGCATGTATCTTGAAGAGTTTACTGAGTGCAAAGTGCAATTATTTCATGAAATACACTCAAAATATAGCCATTTCGAAAAGTTTCTTGTGCTGGGTGTGTCTATTTGCAAAGTGCCAACATTACTGAGTGTTTCTTGGACTGTAAAGAGTTGCCTAGCAAGGTACCACCATTTTGGGGACATTTCAGTGTGCTGTGTACAGTTATTCACAAATTGCAATTACTTTAAAATGCTACTGCGTTTTGAGCAAGAGATGTCCAGTTTATTCACATTGTGCAGTTATTTGATATGCTTATATTGATAAGAGGTGATTTCTTGCAAAATGATATTACAAGAGTATTACAGTGCCCAAGAGTGTTATTTCATTTGCATCGTAAAGTTGTTTGAGATGTTTCTTAAAATGATGGTAAATTACTTTAGCATTGCAAAATGATATTACAACAGTGTTAAAGTGCCCGAGAAGTTTAGTTTGCAAAGTCCAATCATTCAAAGGTACTACAAGTTTGTCCATTGGCATTATTTCTTAAGCTCAAAAAAGTATAAATACAGAAGTACAAAGGCATTGGACAAAGTTACACATACTGGCATACGTTTCTGGCCTATGTGCATGTGTGTATGTTTGTGCTTATTTGCAAAATCCTTCACTGGTATGTGTTAATATGGCCCTCGGATTTCAAAAGCCCCTACCACTTGTATCTGATCAGAATATTGCAGAGAACTGGAGAATATCTTTGTATGAGTATGATATTTTTATACAAGCAGCTTATGCAGATAGAGATGCAAGCACTAGGGCATTCATTTATTAAACCTAGCTGGTTCAGAGGACATAGAAAGAGAAAGTACAGTTGTGTACACGCACCATAAATGTAGATGTTCAAGTGTGTTCACTGCTGCAGTCCTAACCAGTGGGTTATCCATGCTGTGGTAGCCCTCAGTCGGTCCGAATACCAGAGTCAAGGTTTTGTGCGTCGACTGCTGTCGCTTGCTAGCTGATGTCAGGTCATCCGAGAGCAGGTGACGCCATTATCTCAGTTTTTCTTGCCTTAACCAACCAAAGAAGTCCAATTTTAATAATTATTAGTAGTCCTGGGGTCAGAGACCCCCATAGAAATATGTGTCTCTCTAAGGAAAGCAGATATCAGGGGGGAAAAGGAGGGAAAGCATGATTGCAGCAGCGAGCAGACTCGAACATTTGCATTTATGGTGAGTGTACACAACTGTACTACGTTCTTCGTGTTTCACTGCTGCAGTCCTAACCATTGGGAAGATTCCCAAAGCTGAGGAGAAGGATGGAAGGTTAAACTTCAGCCAGGAGAGTGTCAGAGCTTCAAGCCTTAATGGCCATTGAGCCATTTATCATCTTCCATGCAGACAGGGTCTCCCTGAGAACCAATCTCTCCTGCATGCCCTGCAGAATTGCAGAGGCAAACCTAGCCCTAGCTTTTGAGAATAGGTTCAGATTGCAATTTTTGGTGAAGGTGTGGACTGAAGTCCATGTGGCAACTTCCAGGATGTCCTTGGTGGTTACCCCACTAAGGAATGCTGTGGAAGTAGAGGTTGCCCTAGAGGAATGGGTTCTGATGGTCCTAGGGAGTGGTTTTCCATGCAAGGAGTAGCAAAATTGGATGCAGTGCGCTATCCATTTGTAAATGGTCTCTTTGGATATTGGTTTTCCCTGTGCCCCTGTTTTAAAGCTGACTAAGAGCTGGTCAGTTTTCCTGCATGTCTTTGTATGATCCAGATAAAATCTGAGGTGCCTATTGTTTTGAACATTTTTCCAGTAAAGAATGAAACAAAATGCATGCAACAGTAATGACAAAACTGCCCAGTACAGAACATTTCCATCATATGTCTACTCAAACTTCTACAGTCCACCATTATCAGTAAATATGCACAATTCTACAGTCCAACATTAGCAGTAAATATGCACAATCTCTGAAGTAAAAAAGTCATCTAAATAATTCCACATTAAATAAATCTGTAACCAATGAAGAGTTTGCTGCTAGCAAACACCTTTATATTTCATGGTTTCATCAAAAAATAAAGTGTCTGATGCACCTGAGGAATAAATTGCCTATATTTATTTTTATTTATTTATTATTTATTTATTTCCAGTTTGATAAGCAATGTTTAATGTGTCCCTGGTTTCTGGCCTTTTGACCCCCCCAATAAATTTATATTAAAAATGATAAGCTAGTAATATTGCAATAGGAAATGGATGGCAAACTGATAACAGGCTCGTAGTTAGTATCTTAACTTTTTCAGTACGGCAGTATTCACCCCTTTTGGGAGTAGAACCACAACCTTCTGCATCAAAAGCAAACACACAACCTGTTGTGGAATTAACAATGCACGCTGACTTAGCATAAGCAGCACTAAACTTCTCGTCACCTGCAGCTATCAGCTCCTTGTAAAATCTACTCAATACTCAACTGCATCTCAACTTTGCAGCACAAGAAATCTGGAAAAAGGCAAATTTATTGGGGGGGGGGGTCAAAAGGCCAAAAACCAGGGACACATTAAACATTGCTTGTATAATCTTGGAAAGTTGCTAGAATAAAATGCTGTGTTACCACCATACATTTTACTACCAATGTCCCTGTGCAAAACAGTCAGAGCAACATACCACTATGCCAAATTGGCTGCTTTGTGAAAGAGAGGAAGACTGAAACTTAAATGGCTATCATTTAATGAATTCATTTCTCACCATAGCCATCAACCTCTTAGCACAAAACACCTGGACAAACCCAGTAATGAAGGAATACAGCCCTCAAACATATTCAGTGAATGCAGTTCTTGCCATAGCTGTCAACCTTAGCACAAAAAACTGGACAAAGCTAATAATGGGGTAATACAGTCCCAAAAATAAGGACAACTTTCAAATATTCATCTTAAAACATTGCTAGAATAAAAGGTTGTGTTACTATGCATTTTCTGAAGAATACGAAGTCTGAAATTCAATGTCAATTTTACTTCTGATGGAACAAAAACAATTTTCAGCAGAGGCCCAGGGAGAAATACTGCAGACACATGTCTTTGTAAAATGGCAGGACACCAGAGCAAATCCACACAAACACAGGGATGAGATACAGACTCCACACACAAGGAACCCCAGCCAAGAATCAAACCAGAAAACCTAGAGCTGCAAGGCAACAATGCTACCACTGCACCCTCAAATAAGCAAGGAATTAAGCATTTAGAAACCTGATGTCTGAAATTCAAATGCCTGTCAGTTTTATTTAACATTTGATAATCAGGACAATCTGACTTGGAATAAAAAAAACTATTTTCCGCAGAGGCCCAGGAAGAAATAATGCAGACATGTCTTTGTAACATGGGAGGACACAAAAGCAAACCCACACAATAACAGGGAGAAGATGCAGACCCCACACAGAAGGCACCCCAGCTAAGAATCAAACCTGAAAACCTACAGCTGTGAGGCAACAATGCTACCACTGCACCATCAAATATCAAGCACTGCACTATTTAGAAACCACAGATATCATGAGGAACAGATCAGATCACATATGAGGCAAAAATCTGCAATTTTTTTTTTTTTACAAATGGTGGTGGGTAGGGAATTCAGGTCCTTAACACCTACATACAAGGTACAGGGTTCAAGCCTGAGTATCTCTACCCACCGCCATTTGGTCTGTCTAGCCACCAGTATATAGTAACTGGGGCATTTTACACTCACACACACATTTTTGTGTACGCTCAAACAAAAATTGCTAGTGGACAGAATTGTAGCTCTGCCTTTTTTCTGAACCATTATGTTAGTCATTGCTTTTGTATGCACAAAAGTGTACTAAAACGTCTAATACAATCCATATTCACTGTGTACCTTTCCTTTGAATGTAAAATGGTTTAACAATTAAATCTGCAGAAGCCATCTGCTATATTAGGGAAACGTTTGTCTGCAACTAAAAAAACAAACTTTTGTGTAAGAGGTGATGCTTGTGTAACCATAACTTTGCATGATAAAACCTTTTTGACAACCAATTCAACAACCATATCTTTTAAGAAAACTGCACAATACAAATGTAGACCTGCTGTCACAACATTAACACATAAGTTATCCAATGATTCATAGGTGAATGATAGAAAGAAATAAAGATCCCATAAAAGTCTTCATTATTTGACATGCCACCCACTTAAAAATCAATGAAGTGTGCTGCACTGTTTCCTTGTGTTGTAAGCAATGATACATAGCTCTGCACGCTTAACAATCTGAGCATTTTTCCTGTGGCTTATAGTGCAATTGAAGTAATTGAGCGATAATTATAAAGTGGAATCATATGTCTATGAGAAGCAGTAGACTGGAGAAAAATCCTAAATGCAAACCCACGAAACAGTTCTCATCTGCCACTGCATGTTTAGGCCTGTAGTAATACCACCTGCTTCGTCCTGATATAACCACTTCCTAAAGTCATCATGAAATAATCTTTGTTTCCACTTTTCCTTGTAGGGCCCTTTGTTTCACTTGTCATCTTACGTTAAATGACAACTAATTTATAGAAAGATAAAAGGCTAACAATTTTACATGAATGTTAATGTCAGTGAAAAACTTTAGCTTATATCCTGCTAACTGCTAAGATAATGTATTTCTTGTTGTCTATGTCTACTGTTCATGTTGCCAAAGAAAAAAACGTTGTGGGTAAGTACGCATATAATCATTCAGTTCACTTTTGTTTGCAATCATTTAAGCAGCAAATACTGTTTTTTTTTTATATTTATTTGCAAATGCCTCTTCCCATCTAGGTGAATTCAGTTAGTTTATCAAAAAACAACAAAAAGAAATGTTACAATTCCTGCAGATTTTTCTCTCTAATACAATGCATCAGGAGGACCTACTCCATATGTACTGTTAATGTTCATGTTGTTTTCTAAACAATAAAGAGCTGCATTTCAGGATAAGGCAATATAAGCTCTCAACTTTTCTATTTTTTCTAAAACTGTCTACTACTCTGTTAAGTAGATTCTCAGGCCATGGCAATATTATTGTTCATATAGTCTTTTATAATTACAATTATTCTGTTTAGTGATCCAGATGTGCCACTTGTGATCTGTGCTAAGAGATTATAAAAGTATACTTTCTTTTACAAATGTTAAGTAGGTCTTGTGTCACTCAGCTGCTTCCATATTCTGTATTTATATTGCCTATTGCTCACATCTTTATCCATTGCATTGTATTTTTTTGGCTTCTTTCTGAGATTCTGACAGCTCTTTTCCATGCAATCCAAAACCAGGTTTGTCACTTAGCCAACTAGTGCGATTGTAAGAAATTCCAGCTCAGAGACATGATAATGTTGCACTGAGGAACACCTCGTTAATGGCCTTTTACTACATCTCAGAACCAAACACTGATCTGTTAGACCTGCGCGTGCGCACACACACACACACACACACACACACACACACACACACACACACACACACACACACACCAGTCCATTCAAATAGGTTTCCCTACCATAATAAACACACACCAGTCCATTCAAATAGGCTTCCCTAAACAATAAACACACACCAGTCCATTCAGATAGGCTTCCCTACACCATTCAAATAGGCATACATTCATTCACACACTTCCCTACCATTCTAGACTAAACAATAATTAACACACTTACCTGTCCTTGCTGCCCATTCTCCATAACGTTAATCCAAATGCCCGTGCAATAATCCATAGTCCCGCGAGATTCCCGCGATCCAAACCCTAATCCACAGTCCCGACGCTGACTGCTGTTGTTGCAGTCCGGCCCCGACGCGTTTTCCCAGCACGTCTGTGCACTTTAAAAGTGCACAGACATCTCCTATGGTTCCCTACCTGGATTGCCGGACTGCCGCGAGTATGCGCAATAGACTCGCAGTAGTCTGGACTACTGCGCATGCGTGAAGTCCGCGAATTTTTTAAATTTTTTTTTTCTTTTTTTTTTTTTGTTGAGGGGGCTGCAGTCCGGCAGCCCGATAGCACGGGCCGCCCCTGGCTCTACTACTTAGGCCAGTTTGTACCACACTTCAATGAGTTGACAGCACCTTTAAGACTGCTAACATGCAAAAATGTTGCAAGGTCATGGTTGGAACAGCACTAGAAAGCATTTGAAGACCTTAAGCAGAAAATTGCCACCCCACCTACATTAAGATACTATGATGTGAACAAACCAGTTAAGCTTTCCTGTGATGCTTCAAAATTTGGTCTTGGTGCAGTCATACTTCAAGAGGGCAGACCTGTTGCCTATTCATCTGGAACACTTACACAAACTGAGATGCAGTATGCTCAAATTGAGAAGGAGCTTTTGGCAATAGTATTTGCATGTTTCAAGTTTCTTGATTATATTTATGGTCAAGCTATTCATATTGAAACTGACCAACAACCTCTAGTTACTAGTCTAAAGAAGCCTATGCACTCTACTCCAGCGAGATTACAACGAATGATGTTCAAATTGCAAAAGGACAATTCCAAATGGTCTACTCAAAAGGCAAGTTGCTTTGTCTATCTGATAACTTATCCAGATCACCCAGAAATATGACAGAACAGCTAGACGTAGAGACTTTTGAATTTGATGTTATGTCAGTGCATAATTTGTCCACCACTAGACTTGATGAGTTAAGAGACCACATTCAGACGGATCCAATTTTACAGAAGCTCACTCTCTACATTAATGTTGGATGGCTGTCAAAGCAATCTAGTTTACCACCTGAAGTGCAAACCTATTTTCCTTACAGAGATGAATTGTTGATGGAACATGGCATTATTTTCAAAGGTCCTAAAATTGTTGTTCCTGCTTCTTTACAACAAGAATATATCCAGATTTTGCATCGTGGTCACCTAGGTTCCACATCCACTAAGAGAAGAGCGAATGAATAAGTATTTTGGCCTTCATTACCAAAAGACAATGATAAAGTACTTTCTTCTTGTTCGGTATGTAATACTACTAGACCACATTTGCACAGAGAACCTCTACAGCTAAGTCCAGTTCCTGACCTACCTTGGTCAATAGTTGCAACTGATATCTTTGAGTGGAACAATGGAACAATCAACACTACTTGGTTTTGGTAGACTCTTATTCGAACTGGTTTGAGATTGGTCTACTACCTAACCTAAGATCCATTGCTGCTATTACTAAGTTGAAATGTCATTTCTCTGTTCATGGTAGTCCACGTAAACTTCTTTCTGACAATGGTACTCAATTTACTAGCCAGTTGTTTCAGAAATTTGCAAAAGAATGGGACTTTGCATATGTCACTAGTAGTCCTTTATATCCTCAGTCAAATGGTCTAGCCGAACGTGCAGTGCAGAGTGCAAAGCAGTTACTTGAAAGGTCAAAGCGTGACAATACCGATGTGTTCTTGAATTTGCTTAATCTCAGAAACATAACCTGTGATGATATTCTTGACGCACCTGCTCAAAGACTACTTTCTAGGCAAACTAGAACTACGCTACCCATTACTTCCAGTTTATTGAAGCCTAAACCTAAGAACAACAAAACCTTCAAGGCTCAATTATTTAAGAAGCGTAATATCCAGAAATCTACTTATAATAGATCAAGCAGATTACTTCTTCCATTGAGGGAAGGAGAGATGGTACGAATCCCAACAACAAAAGGTTTTGATCAAATTGGACAGATTACAGGCATCTGTTGAACCAAGATCCTACCTGGTAGACTCTGAGGATGTGGAGTATAGGAGGAACTGTAGACATCTTCTTCCTGTATCAGAATCATCATCACCATCAAAACACTGTTTCTGTGATGCAGACTTCAAATCTAACAGTGAATCAGACACTGTTTCCATATCAGAATATGCTCAAAATTCTGATTCCATTCCAGAAAATGTTCCGAACATTCCACAAGTCAAACATTTTGCAGAGACAGTTCCAGCTACTAAATCTAATTCCCAGTTTTATGTCACACGATATGGACGAGTGTGTGAAATACACAACAACATGGACTTGATTTTGTGTGTGTGTGTATATATATATATATATATATATATATATATATATATATATGTGTGTGTGTGTGTGTGTGTGTGTGTACTTAGTATAATGCATGACAAAGAATTACCTGTGATTTCTGTGTGCCAAATAGACTCATAACATTGTATGATCTATTTTTCAAAGAGGGAGGATGTACATCAGAAATTCAAGTGAACATGCATGTATAAATTCCAGACATGTGCCATCCCTAGTGCCATTTTGTAAGAGCAGCCAGAGTGAGAGCATGCATGATCACAGTTGTTAGTTTGTATATAAGTTACTTAAGTTAAAGTCAGTAAACTTCTACAGTGATGTGTTTGTATAAAATAAAGCTGCTTGAACAGAACCCACAAAGACACTTCTGTTGTGTTCAAAGTAGGACAGCAACACTATGCTACCCCACATTTGCACAGATCACTCTTATTGCTTTCATGGTAGACTACACTGGATGTCCAAAATACCCCATCACCAAAGAAGTGAATAATGGCTCTGTTCAAAAATTGCACCCCGCTGCCATAGTGCAAGAAGGTCACTTAGGTGACCCAAGTTAGACACTGTTTATTATACTGCTCCTATAATAACACTTTTTCTCTCCCTCCAGAAGCCCACCCCTCAGTTTGCTGCACAAGAGACAGTTCCTCATGAATCCTTTCTTCTGTTTGTCAGGCTGAAACAACAGGTATGGGTATGCAGGGTTTGTGCATAAGCGACAGATCGATGACTGACTGCATAAAATTTCCTAAGCTATTAGAAATAAAGTTTAGCTTGCTTAACAACAGACATTTAAAATCACCATCTTTTTCATACTAGTTACTTACTGACACACAGCTCAGTCTTAACTGTTGCATAAAATTCTTTAAGGTACTTCAAGCTGAGAGAAAGCAGTTTGTTACTGCCCTCCTTCAAAAGACTGCAAATAGCAATGCAGCAGTAATACACTCTGGACTTATTATGGTTCAGGATAGTTCATATTCAAAGGATGAAGTTAATTCCTGGTACAGAAACCCGTACTGCTATGCATTTATTATGCTGTTGCAGCAACACGATAGACATGTTTCATCTGTTTCCTGGAAATATATTTTAAGTAAACAGGATATTTAAGTAAACAATTTTGTTAAACAGTTCTGACAGGTTTGAATAAATTTTAAAATACTGAAGCAGTGCTGAAGAAGTATTTTTTTTTTCAATCTGATTCAAAAATGCAACTACCTCTAGCTGTGAGTGAGAGAAAGAGAGATAAATGTTTATTAATTGTTGCTGCAGAACTGTAGAAAAATATGTTTTAGCTCTAGGGGAAGTAAATGGGTAAAGGAGATTAATTACTCAGCCTGTATTTACTGGTTCCAGGTTTAGCTACTTAATTTCTGCTCATTGGTTCCAGGTGTGAAACAAATGGAAAAAAAGAAGGTATAGAGGGCAGACTGAGTCTGTCTGCATCCAATTAATGGTGAGAGAGAGCTATGGGTAATATGGAATAAAGATATGGTTCAAAACCTCTAAAAATATGCTCAAACGATTAACCTGTGTTTTTTCTTCTTATAGTGCAGCAAAAAACAACTTGGTGCACACATTAACTGGAATACTGGATATCACAAGCAAGACAACCTAGAACATATATTTCATGCAGTAAGCTGGAAAGACTACATAATAAGTGGTAATATGGAGTTATGGCACTCCAGTGTAGGACTGTAACTATAAACAGAGCCCTGGACAGTGCTATAACTGCTTAGGGGAGAGCTGATTCTAAGAAGAGATAATACACATTGACTTTGACTTCCACTTTTGTTTTATGACCTTAGTGTGTTGTATACTTTTGATTTACAAATGTGCAAATGGTCAGTTCTACTGTACAGTGGGACAAAGCTCTGAGCACAACCTAGTCAACCTGGGCTCAGTTAGCAGCCTGGCACTTGAGGAACCAAAGCTGGATGGGAAAGAAATGACAAGGCAAGTCCTGCTCAGCTCTCTCAGGGATGGAGGATAAGGGCATGTGCTGGGGCTGGCCCAGTATCAGTATTCAACTTGAGACTGGGAACAAGTACAACAGGTGATCACAGGTAGCTTGGTGGGCATGGAGTTGAGGACAGCATCACCTTATAGGTGGGTGGACTCTAAGTTGCCTTATTTCAAGCCCATCTGAACACCTCACTGTACAAATTCAGGATTATGGTATAATCAAGCCTACCACTACACTGTTTGACTGCAATGTGATGGGTTCTATACATCCACATCTCTCTGTAGTCACGGCTTGCAGCACAGCTCAATAGCAGAGATCCTCTATGATAAAGGGTCATATCGGGGTACACCTCAGCTACAGTCCTGTGTTCAACTTGGACAAAATGAAGCAGTACAGAATTAGACAAGTATGAAGTTAGAAGTGGCTGAAGCTAGCCTCCAGTACAACAAAGAGGATAAACAGTGGCAAAAAATATCTATCTGTATATTTAAGTACACACACACGCACACATAAACTTATTCATACACATATGTATTTACATATGTATTCATACGTGTGTGTGTGCGTGTGAATGCGTGTGTGTTAAATAACTTATTGTTTTCATTTTTACAACTTTTGCATCATGGCTGAAAACAGTCGTCTGTTGGGTCTCAAATGTTCTGATTTTTGAAGAACATCCCTAATTTTGCCTCATATTTTTAACTTGTCCCTCATAAAATTTTGATTTTCTGATAATTCACTGAATATTACAGTCAATAACAACACAACCTGAGGTTTCATACTTATTGCTATGAAAATGCATGTTAATGCAAAATCTCCTGCTCTGTTAACTTTTTAAGAGAATTAGATTAATGTTAAAATGTCCCTGATTTGGGGCCTTTCTCCTAATTTGTTTTAGCTTTGTCTTTAATTGTTGAGCAACTAAGTTGATATATGTATTCCCTCACCTGGTTATGAAGCATAATTAAATAAATAAATATACATTTAACTGTATTGGAGAGCTCAGTGTGTCACAGGGGTGCTGTTTATTTGGGTCAGTCAGGACGCAGAATCTGCTGTGTGCCTCATTTAGGAGACAGAGCTTGTCAATTTAAAACATAAATATGAGGTTAAGCTGTAGTCTGAATGGCAGTAGACTGGTTCCTGATATCTTGCAGATGGGGAAGTATGACAGAAACCTTTTGTTGTTCACAGCAAATGCAGAAACCCCTCACTATCCAAGGGAGCTGTAGGTCACTCACCCTTGATCATCTTTTTATCTTAGTGTGTCATTACCCTACCAACTCCCCAGCTGAGGTGTGTGTTCCTTCAGTCTGCCTTAAAGCACAATCCAGTGGCTACACAAATTAAGACTCATTATGATCACCCTGCAGGGTGCATTGCATGGACATACATGCAAATATAAGTGGGAAGACAACATTATATGCCCCACAACAGATGTGAACCCAGACCTATCCAAATATCACTCTCGTCTCCCCAGCACATTATATAAAAATAATTACTTACAACTACCTACGCATGTGTTACGCATGCTGAGAAATACAAACACAAACAACAAATAATGACATGCCTCATGCTAGATGTGGACCACAGGTTCCTGTTAAGGCCATTCCAGTTATGCTGCCAGGTAACTTTACCCCTGAAGCAGCTACAAACTGCACAATTTGTAGAATAAAATAACGTTACTGTGCTACCATGCATGAGTAGGCTTCTGTAAGAGCATATGGGAAGGCTCTGTCTTCCTATACAGCCTAAGCAGTACTAAACAAGGCTGGACATTTTCTGTGATCAGGCATGCCTTTATATTTATTTTATTTGTATTTATTTTACATTTGTTGACCGGGAGTGTCTGACTGAGCTAAAAGCCCTTTTTCAGCAGAGGCCCAGGGAGAAAAGCTCCAGGTGGTACAAACAATTAACAATTCCAATGCAGTTTAAGATTACATGCAGTAGTACATAATAATATAAAGATATAGTCTAATAGCTAGCAGCTCCAGGTGATATAAACAATTTACAATCCCAATGCAGTTTAAGATTACATGCAGTAGTACATAAAGTTAGAAAGACATAAGTCAATCAGACAGCAGTTCTATGTTACAAATTTGTGATATAAATGTATAACAAGTCGCGAGATAAGTTAGACAACTTATAGGAAGTTCGTGGGCTGCACTATAGCAGAAGGAAAATTGCTGATTAAGGGATGGTAAAGAAAGTGAAGAGCATAGACTGTGAAAGAAAGGGGTAAGTCATTTAGTTTAGGGGAGTAAGTTAACAAGAACAGAGAAGGAGTTTGAGAGGGACAAGTAAGAGAGAAGGACAGGAGTTTGTATGGTAGATCTATTCAGGGCAGTTGGGAACAGTGGCAGAACCAGTGTCTTTTAAAGTACTCTTTTGTGGCCCTTTTAAATTCTTTGGGATGTATAAGAGATCTGACCTCAAGTGGGAGTTTGTTCCAGGCTATAGAGGGATTGTAGCTATATATGTTACACCCAGATTTAGACTTGGGTTTATAGATATATAATAGACCTTAGGTCGAGCTCCTCAGGTGCCTAGTGGGAGAGTAGTGGGAGATGAGAGAACTTTGAGCTGGACAGTAGACAGGCTGGTAAGGAATAGAGTTAATGGTTTGCAGCTGGAAGAGAAGAAGCAGGTGAGGTAGTTCAAGCTAATTTAAGTGTTTTAAGGAGAGGCAGTGGTGGGATTTATAGGTTTGGTGGGCTGCAAATCAAGTAATCTTGTGGTAGGTTGATTCAAGTTTTGCTAGTAGAGTAGAGTTTAGTTTTGTAAAGCTCTGAGAGCAATAAGTTAGGAAAGGTAGAAGATATGGATGTGCGAGAGTGATTCTAGCTTCAGTGGTGAGAAATTGTTTATTTCTATACAGAAGTCCTAGTTTCTGATGGGGTTCCTGATACAATTATTTATGTGAAGGTCGAGTTTTAGCTGATCATCAATGGTGATGCCAAGGAGTTTTGTGCCTGTGTTGACTTTGATAGGGGAATTGTTAAGGGAAATTATGGAGAAGGAAGATTTGATGTGTTAGCTATTTTGGGGAGAAAAACAGTTTTGTTTTTTTGGGGGGTTGAGGATGAGCTGATTATTTGAGAGTCATGTCTCAACTGCATTAAAGGATGGCTGGGTGGCTGTTAGAAGTTCTGAAGTGGAGTTGGCAGTGGTGATGACTGTAGAGTCATCAGCATACTGGACTATGGAAGACTGTGGGCAAGAAGAACAGAGTAAGTTGGTGAAGATGTTAAAAAGTTTTAGTCCAATAATGGATCCTTGGGGGACACCCATTCTTACTGGAAGGGGGGTAGATCTTACTGATTGATGTCTGTTGGTGAGACAGCTGGAGAACCATGCAACTGTATCTGGGGAGATGTTGAGGTCTGAGAGTTTGTGATGAAGCAGAGAGTGAGAAACTGTGTCAAAGGCCTTTGACAGATCAAGGAATAAGCAAGAGATGAGTTTATGATCATCTCTGGCTAATGAGATAGTGTTGAAGAAGGATAGTAGAGCTGTAGAGGTACTATGTTTAGGTCGGACACCATGCTGTGTAGGAGTGAGTAATTAATTATGTATGAGATATTACATTACTTGTGTATGTATACATTTCTCCAAGATTTTAGATAAAGGGGTGAGGATAGTAATAGGTCTAAAATTGGAGATTTCAGAGTTACCTCCTTTGTGCATAGGTAGTGTTTAGAATTGTTTCCAGATTGATGGAACTTTGGATTCAGAGATGGAGCGATTAATTTTGATAGGTACAGGCAGAGGAAGACAGTGTGCAGCAATCTGGAGAAAGTACAAGGGGATGTTGTCTGCAGATACAGAGCATGGTTTTTAACTTAGAGAGTAGAGTTTTGATGTAGGTAGTAGGAACTGGGATAAAGTAGATGAAGACGGTACAGAGATGTTAGGAGTATGGGTGTTTAGAGAGTTAGGGCTGGGGCTGAAAAGTTTGGATATAGAGTCTATAAAGTAGGTGTTAAAGGTGTTGGCTGTTTCTACAGATGATTTGTCAGGACACGGACTTGGTGGGGTAGGGTTGCCAGGTTGTAGTATTTAGCTTATAGCATTCCAGAATTTTTTTGGATCCGACTTTAGAGTTGTTGGGGGGTTATTGTACAAATCTTTTTTGTCTTTAGTGATGAGATTTTTTGTCTGATTCCCAAGTTCTATACCTTTGCAAGTCGACAGAGAGTTTTGATTGTACCCATGTTTTCCAAGCCCTATCTCTAGCTTTGATAAGAGTGCGAGTAGTTTTGGATAGCCAGGGGGATATATTAGCTTTTATCCATACTTTCTGGAGAGGTGCTATGAGTTTAAGATGTTAAGGAATGTTGAGTTGAAAGTTTGGACTGCTTCATCAAGTGGAAGCCGTGCAAGGAAATTCCAGTTTACTTTAGAGAGTAAGGTATTAAATGTTTTGGGGTTAAAGTTAGAGAGTTTATGACAGGAGACGAATCTATGAGACTTTGAGAGATGATGGATATACCTGAGCACTTTAATAGGTAAGTGGTTACTTAGGAAGTCTGGAAGAGTTTCTGGGCTATGGTATTTGGAGGGTTTTGAAATAAGTATCCGATCAATTAGGGTGCTGGGAGAGTGAAAATTATTAGTATGGGTTGGTTGGGAGATAAGTTGTGTAAATCCATATAGATTTACATGAAGTGGAGAGTTTGGATTACACAGTGTTTGCCAGTTTATGTTTACATCCCTGAGGAGGATGGTTTCATTAGAGAGGTTTTGGGAAAGATGTGTGAGAATGTTCTCCAACAAGGGGATGCTGTCCCCAGGTGGGATGTAGATGGCTACTACTGTAATAGTAGTAAACTCACTGAGTTTTAGGTTGGCTACCAGTACTTCAGCTGGGGTGAAGGATGGGATAGATTGCGTAGGCTGGGAGATAGTGAGGTTATTGGAGTAAGCAATAGCGACTCCTCCTCCTTTTCTGTTGAGACAGTCTAGGCGAAGTATATTATATCCAGGGGGAGAATATCTGTATCTAGAAGTTGCGGTTTTAGCCAGGTTTCAGTAAGGGAGATAACATCAGAGGTGTGAGTAGCTATCCATGCATGACATTGGCTGAGTTTAAGGATGCTCCGGATATTGATAGAGTAAAAAAAGATTTGTTTCTTTGTTATGGAAGAGTGGCCAGTATTTGGAGAGGAGTTTAGTAGGGTGGTGGAGTTCAACATTGGTCCTGGATTGGGGTGTATGGCACCAGATAAGAGTAGGGGAGTGGCATAAACATGAGGTTTGATTTTAATGGGTAGTATTTGATGTACTTTGTCTTGTTTTTTTACGTTAGCGGGTGAGAGGAATTTTTATTTTAGGGAGTTGGGTATTGATAGGAAGGATAGATGCAGAGATAGTTATAGGATACTGTGAAAAGGAGAAGCCATAAGTATGTGAATGGGTAGGGCTTTTATGAAAAGGGGTAGAGGTGAAGGAGATGCTGTTAAGGTGAATAGAAGGAACAGGAGAGGCAGTAACAGGGTAGAGAGGATTGAGATATGCATGACTGGAAAGAGAGATGTAATGCGGGTAGGTGTATCAGGTCAGGGTAAATGGTTATGGGGTGGTGTATTTCAGAGAGACAGTTGAGGAGGTTGGGATTCTATGATGGAAGGAGTATAGTGGAAATGTGGTGAGTAACAGGAAAGGGAGGGGTCTTATGGTAGGAGGAAGCAGGTGGCTACGTATAAAAGGAAATGATATGAGGGGTGGGAGGGTAGCAATGTGAGCCCAAGCATAGCCAGGGCAAATGGAGCAGGGGCTACACCAGAAATGTCTACTGTAGACTTAATTGGAGGGCACAGGAGTAAAAGTACAACTCTTTTAAGCACAGCTAGTGTAATGTCCGAAATAGTTCAAGCTTACCTGGTGAGCACGCTATTGCAACAGTCGCACAACCAGGGGAGGGCTAGTAGGTATTTTAAGCTTTAAATATGGTGCCCTGACTTCTAAGGGATTAATATAACCATAGCCTGAAAGTGATGTATGAAGGGGGATAGGGATGGCTACACCAGAAATGAAGGTTGCCACAATCAAACAACAAAAACAATCTGCAAGAACGTTTTGGTTTGAGAAGGATATTAACCAAGTTGTAGAGTGAGAAAAAGCTGATATCTTGCTATCTAATGTTCTAATTTACAAGGGGGTCCTACTGTTTTTTAGTGAAGGGGATTAAAGCATTAGGAGTTATGCAAAGCAGAAGTGCGTATTTCATTTTCAGACTATTTATAGGGAATATATTGAGTCAGGGAAGGGAAGGAGGTTAAGGAAGGATGGTAATAAAATGGGTAGGCACTTATGACAACATGCTTACAGGGGCCATCTACACCTAAGGAAAAACTACTAGTACAAGAAAAAGTGAAATTTTCACTTATTTATAAAACATTAGCTACTTATTCATACTTTGTGTCAGTCTTTATGGTGGTGGATGCTTGCTGTTAGATGCTGAGTCCGTTTGTAATACAAGGTCTTAAATCCACAAACAAGCACTGGTTTACCCACCAGTTTTGCTGTTAGAGGGGGGAGTTTGTGTCAGTCTTTATGGTGGTGGACGCTTGCTGTTAGATGCTGAGTCCGTTTGTAATACAAGGTCTTAAATCCATGAGCAGGCACTAGGTTACTGACCTGTTTTACTGCTAGAGGGGCTAGTTTGTGTCAGTCTTTATGGTGGTGGACACTTGCTGTTAGATCCTGAGTCTGTTTGCAATACAAGGTCTTAATTCAACGAACGGGCACTGGGTTACCGGTCTGTTTTACTGTTAGGGGATAGATTGTATCAGTCTTTATGGTGGTGGACACTTGCTGTTAGATGCTGAGTCCATTTGTAATATAAGTCTTAAATCCACGAGTGGGCACTTGGTTACTGGCCTGTTTTACTGTTAGAGGGAGTAGACTGTATCAGTCTTTATGGTGACGGACGCTTGCTGTTAGATGCTGAGTCAGTTTGTAATACAAGGTCTTAAAATCCACGAACGGCCACTGGGTTACCGGCCTGTTTTACTATTAGAGGGGGTAGCTGGTGAACATTCTATCGCAACAGCAGACTGTTCATCAGTTGTGTCAGACAGAATGGGCCTGATTCCAAAACAATTTCCCTCGGTGTAAATGACCACTTACACTGACAGCAGGCAGAAAGTAGGTGTTTTGGAATCTGGTCTGCAGTGTTTGCCTGTTTATAGATAGGCCTTACACTGAAGTAAGTCATTTACACTGTCAACAAGCCTTTCAGAATCAGGGCAGACTTACACTGAGAGCAACTTTTTTGGAATCTAGCCCAATGTATTCACTCTAATATTATCAAAGGATGAAACCTCTCTCTGATCTAGCATGACTTTACATTATGGTGTTCATCAACAGTATCACATAGAATCTATTCCAAGCGGTACAGAACAAGAATAAAACTTCTCTCTCTCTCTGTAACCTAGCATAGATTTAAATTATCTTGTTCGTCATTAGAAACACAAGAATTCTAACTAACAAAGTCAAAGCTAGTTCATTAGGAATACTGAAACAAAACAGCTCCGCAATCCCCCTTCCCAAAAAAAAAAATACTGGAGCTCTATTAAATCCCTTTCTTCCAGCAAAATCTTTCCTAAATCTCAGCCCATCAACTTTAGTACAACTGAATTGTTATAAGAAATAACTACAAACATCTCCTTCTCTCATGTTCCAGACAACTCCTTCCTACTACCTTAATCACATTGAAGGATCCCCATCCACCCTCTTCATAAAACTCCTGATTACACTCTGTTTTACTTCAAAGCTATACACAACACTGAAATGTAAGTTTAACTCATTTTTCACTACTTGCTTTCAAACATTGTACAGAAAGGCGCCACACTTCTCAGTACACCACTGTCCCACATCTTTTGCAAAACACTAACCAAAGGACAGGTGCCTCCCATCTTAAAACACACTCTAACAGCCTCACTTCCTAAAATTCCAAACCCTAAATCTTCTTCATCTTCTGCACCCATGGCCAACCTCTACCCTCTAGCTAAAATTTTAGAAAAATTGCTTTATAAACAGTTGCTTGATTACATACAAAAATATGATCTCCTTACAGATAACATACAAGGCCATGTCAAACCCAGAGCTGTTGGACATGCTACACTTAAAGAAATCCCAATGCCTCAGAGCCGCACACTCCAGGGATCTAAACCTTTTCATCACAATAAACAAAACATGCTGGAGGGATAGGTTCCTGACCAAGAGACTCCCCAGACTCTGGAATAGATTGCCCATACATGTCAAGCAGAGTGCCTCTTTGGCCCTCTTCAAAAGGAACCTCGACGGTTGGATGGGAGAAAGGAAATTCACCCCATGAATCACATCAGTCACCCTGCTAGACAGGGTTTCAGAGAAGTAAATAGTGTGGGAAGAAATAGCCAGGGAATTGTTATGGCTAGGCTTGTATAGGCCCTAGGGCTGACAGCCTAGTACCAACCTAGGAACCTATAACCAATACGGCTTCCATTCAAAGTACACTACCCCGACCATCATCTTTTCCCTCACTTTAAAAATTTCTCCAATATAGACAAAGAACTTCTAAGTGGAAAAAAACATTTCTAGACTGAAAAAGAGATTTTGAGATGAATAACTACAGCCTTCTACTGCACAAATTATCTGGCCTTGGTTTCTCCCCTAAGGTGTCACAATGCTTTTACAGGTACATATCCAATAGAACCTTCTGTATCATTTCTCATAACTCTCCTCATATCTCTCCCTTATACACTGCGCACATTGCATCTGGAGTCCCCTAAGGCTCAGTCTTAGCCCCCCCCCCCCAACTATTCTCCCTACTTATGAATAACCTATCATGGTATCTTCCATACCTAACTATCACCACGTACACAAAAAATAATGTAATACTGTTTTTAGTTCACAAACATATCTTTCGGGTGAATGTAACTTTGCTTTCTCAGTTTGGTTTGGAACTAGCTAGCAGATAATAATTCTGTGCATCAGTACTAACAAGTCCACTTTCATGACTTCTGGTGTAATAGAAAGATTAACCAACATATCACCATCACTCATTTACAACCCACAAGGAACTCAACTTCCTTGTACCAAGGAACAAAAATATCTGGTGATCTTACTTGAAGACTTTCTCTATTTTCACTGTCGCATCACGAGTACAACCATCAGTCTCCCAACAGCTAAAGATGGCTTACATTTCTAATTTTCTTGCATGTGAAGCACACTGAGCCACTGCAATAACCATCTTAATCCCCACATTAGAATATGCCTTACCTATAATTGTCAATGTCTCAATGCACAGCATGCCCCTGCACTAGAACAGACAATGAAGACGTTTGGTTTTATAACCTTAGTACATCACAGAGAGCACAACTGCACATCTATCCCGACAGCCAATCGCAAGAAGAGCTACCTACCTATTCAATCCTCTCACTTTCAAGCTACTTCATAACAGGTACTGTTCTCCTCCAAGGAATACCTGATCAGTTCATGTATCCTTATACAGTCTTCATAGCCCCAGCACCTTTAAATTAAACAGACCATACTTTCCATTTCCTTTACTGTTCACAAAACTAATCCCTGTTTCCTGAAACAGTCTATCTCATGATAGAACAGCCTTGCCGGGCATTTTAATGCTTTACAGATGCTGGATAACTGGCTATGCTTTTAGAATAATTCCCACAAACAAATCAGTATGTTATTCCAACTGCTTGGCATTTATGCCACTGTTACACTCATCAAATTGTTATTCCAAACTGAACACTTCAATGCATTAACTAAATTGTATTGAAGTTTTCAGCATGTGTGTGTATGCATTATATACATATATGGATCTACCTGACAACATCGACAAGTCAGAACACCGACAACGACTCAGAAGATCGACAAGTCAGAAGACCGACGGAGGAAAACACTGACGCTGAGAACACTGAGATGGGGAAAGGATGTGTAAGTATGCGGTAGTGACGGCCGTTAGGGTGCGAGTAAGGTAAGTGTGCGATGTTGATGGTCTGTAGGGATAGGGGTGGGATAAGTGAGTTAGGGTTAGGGCGCGGGTTAGGTAAGGGTGCGAGTAAGGTAAGTGTGCGATGTTGAAGGTCTGTAGGGATAGGGGTGGGATAAGTGAGTTAGGGTTAGGGCGCGGGTTAGGTAAGGGTGCAGTAGTGATATTTTTGGGTTAGGGGCGGGTTAAGTGAGTTAGGGTTAGGGGGCGGGTTAGGTGAGTGTGCGATAGTGACGGACCTTAGGGTTAGGGTTTCGGTTAGGGTTGTAGATAGTTGTGTATGTAAGGGTTAGTGTTGGTTTGTAAGGATTTTGGTGTGCTTGTGTTGTGTGTGTGGGTTTTGGACAGGGGATTTGTTTTGTTTGTTGTTATGATGTGTCGAGTGTATGAGGTGTCGTGTTTGTGAACTGTCGATTATGTGGTGTCGGTGAAGTTGTTGTCGGTGTTTTGACTTGTCGATGTTGTCAGGTAGATCCATATATATATATATATATATATATATATATATATATATATATATATCTCACAAATATATATTCATTTATATAGTATGCTACTATATACAGAAAACTGGAGCATGTTTCTCCACAGGCCTCCACTGAAAATTGGCTTCGTTCCAAGTCTGACTTTCCTGGTAAACAAATAATAATCTTCTTCTTCTTTCAAAATAAATATAAATATTGTCTTTGTCCATGCTCCTCATTTAGGACATGGCTCTCTAACACCCTTCATCACTTTTCCTATACTTTCCTTTAAAGCACTAAATCACATAACCTGCTTATCCCCTTCTAATACCTCACGTTATTGTACTTCTTAAACTATTATAACTACCTTTCAATTAGCACAACTAAATCACTATTCCATCACGCGTTTATATCATGCTATCGAAAGATGAAAATAGCGAATGCTGTTTCATCGGCCCCAAAACATCTAAACACCAAAATATCGAACATTCAGAGCAGCGAATTTTTTCCCATGGAAAAAATTCACTACTCCGAAACGCATACACACAACACAAGCACACCAAACAGTAATCCACATACATACACTTAAAATCCTACAACTAACCCTACACTAAACTGAACATACACTACTATCTACCCACTTACCTTAACCCAAACCCTAACCCTAAGGTCCGTCACTATCACACACTCACCTAACCCGCGCCCTAACCCTAACTCACTTAACCCGCCCCTAACCCTAACGTCCACACAATCGCACACTTACCTGAACCCAACCCGTAACTTTCCACCACAGCGCTAAGAATAGCGAAGCCACAGAAACGGCCAACCAAATTCTTTCTCTAGGAAAGAATTCAGTGTTCTGCAGCTTTGCTATTCTTAGCATTTGCTGAATAGTGGCCGATGAAATAACGTTCGCTATTTTCATCGTTTGATATCATAATATAGAACCTTCCATCACTACTTTTCTGTTAACATTCAGACTTGCTTATCTCCTCTAATACCTCATGATATTGTATTTCTTAAATACCTATCTTATACACCATACTTCTATCTGTAAAGTCTCAGTACAAGGCTTGTAAAGTTAATGTTTGCGAATATCAATGCAAACTTTATTATACTGACTATTATGCTGTGTATTCACTGAAAGTGCGTTATAAAATTAGTTACTGTAAATATTTATTGCATTAAAAATGATACAGTGAAGCTTTTCTTGCCGGGCCTCCGCTGTAAAAGGGTACCTTTGTCCAGTTGGACCCTCCTAGCAAAAAAAATGCCAATTAATAAATAAATAATATACACTGATTATACATAACATGCATTTATTATTTTTAATCATGTAGTCTGCATAGTCTACATCTTGCCTTTATCTCTAATGTAGCTTGTACTTATTTTTAATCATGTAGTCTGCATCTCGCCTTAATCATGTAGTCTGCATCTTGCCTTTACCTCTAATGTAACGTGTATTGACTATTTTAATCATGTAATCTGCTTCTCACTTTTACCTCTAATGTAACGTGTATTTATTTTTGATCATGTAGTCTGCATCTAGCCTTTACTTCTAATGTAATGTGTATTTATTATTTTTAATCATGTAGTCTGCATAGTCTACATCTCGCCTTTACCTCTAATGTAATGTGTATTTATTATTTTTAGTTATGTAGTCTGCATGACAGATGAGATCAGACAGGAGTCCCCATGGACTATGATGTTTGCAGATGACATTGTGATCTGTAGTGAGAGTAGGGAACAGGTTGAGGAGACCCTGGAGAGATGGAGATATGCTCTAGAGAAGAGAGGAATGAAGGTCAGTAGGACTAAGGCAGAATATATGAGTGTGAATGAGAGGGAGGATAAAGGAATGGTGAGGATACAAGGAGTAGAGTTGACGAAGGTGGATGAGTTTAAATACTTGGGATCAACAGTTCAGAGTAATGGTGAGTGTGGAAGAGAGGTGAAGAGGACAGTACAGGCTGAGTAGAAGCATGTCAGGAGTGATTTGTGACAAACAGGTACCAGTACGAGTGAAAGGGAAGGTCTACAAGAGGGTAGTGAGACCAGCTGTTATATGGGTTGGAGATGGTGGCACTGACAAAAAGTTTGGAGTCAGAGCTGAAAAGGGCAGAGTTAAAAATGTTAAGATTTGCATTGGGTATGATGAGGATGGACAGGATTAGGAATCAGTATATCAGAGGGTCAGCTCAGGTTGGGCAGTTTGGAGACAAAGCCAGAGAGGTGAGATTGCATTGGTTTGTACATGTGCTGAAGAGTGATGCTGGGTATATTGGGAAAAGGATGATAAGGATGGCGCTGCCAGGTAAGAGGAAAAGAGGCAGGCCTAAGATAAGGTTTGTGAATGTGGTGAGAGAGGACATGCATGTAGTTAGAGTGACAGAGCAAGATGCAGAGGACAGGAAGAAATGGAAATAGATGATCCACTGTGGCAACCCCTAACAGGAACAGCAGAAAGAAGAAGAATGAAGAAGTCATGTAGTCTGCATAGTCTACATCTCACTTTTACCTCTAATGTAACGTGCATTTATTATTTTTAATCATGTAGTCTGTATAATCTACATCTCGCTTTTACCTCTAATGTAACGTGCATTTATTATTTTTAATCATGTAGTCTGTATAGTCTACATCTCGCTTTTACCTCTAATGTAATGTGCATTTATTATTTTTAATCATGTAGTCTGTATAGTCTACATCTCGCTTTTACCTCTAATGTAACGTGCATTTATTATTTTTAATCATGTAGTCTGTATAGTCTACATCTCGCTTTTACCTCTAATGTAACGTGCATTTATTATTTTAATCATGTAGTCTGTATAGTCTACATCTCGCTTTACCTCTAATGTAACGTGCATTTATTATTTTTAATCATGTAGTCTGTATAGTCTACATCTCGCTTTTACCTCTAATGTAACGTGCATTTATTATTTTTAATCATGTAGTCTGTATAGTCTACATCTCGCTTTTACCTCTAATGTAACGTGCATTTATTATTTTTAATCATGTAGTCTGTATAGTCTACATCTCGCTTTTACCTCTAATGTAACGTGCATTTATTATTTTTAATCATGCAGTCTGTATAGTCTACATCTCGCTTTCACCTCTAATGTAACGTGCATTTATTATTTTTAATCATGCAGTCTGTATAGTCTACATCTCGCTTTTACCTCTAATGTAATGTGCACTTATTATTTTTAATCATGTAGTCTGTATAGTCTACATCTCGCTTTTACCTCTAATGTAACGTGCATTTATTATTTTTAATCATGTAGTCTGTATAGTCTACATCTCGCTTTTACCTCTAATGTAACGTGCATTTATTATTTTTAATCATGTAGTCTGCATAGTCTACATCTCACTTTTACCTCTAATGTAACGTGCATTTATTATTTTTAATCATGTAGTCTGTATAGTCTACATCTCACTTTTACCTCTAATGTAACGTGCATTTATTATTTTTAATCATGTAGTCTGTATAGTCTACATCTCGCTTTTACCTCTAATGTAACGTGCATTTATTATTTTTAATCATGTAGTCTGTATAATCTACATCTCGCTTTTACCTCTAATGTAACGTGCATTTATTTTTTTTAATCATGTAGTCTGTATAGTCTACATCTCGCTTTTACCTCTAATGTAACGTGCATTTATTATTTTTAATCATGTAGTCTGTATAGTCTACATCTCGCTTTTACCTCTAATGTAACGTACATTTATTATTTTTAATCATGTAGTCTGTATAGTCTACATCTCGCTTTTACCTCTAATGTAACGTGCATTTATTATTTTTATTCATGTAGTCTGTATAGTCTACGTCTCGCTTTTACCTCTAATGTAACATGCATTTATTATTTTTAATCATGTAATCTGTATAGTCTACGTCTCGCTTTTACCTCTAATGTAACGTGCATTTATTATTTTTAATCATGTAGTCTGCATAGACTACATCTCACTTTTACCTCTAATGTAATGTGTATTTATTATTTTTAATCCTTTAGTCTGCATCTCACCTTTACCTCTAATGTAAAATGTATTTATTATTTTTAATCAGGTCTAAATTACCTTATCAAAACATGTCTTCATTGAATGCCTCTTTGCTAACCAATAAACAGCGAACACTCAAATCTCTGAACGGCCACTTAGTGAATTTTTTCCCAGGTGAAAAAAATCACTTGGCCAACCAAAAACCAAACAAACTTTCAAACCCTACAAAGTGGGGGGCTTCGTTTCCCACACACCCTTAAATATACCAATTTTGAGATCGCACTACAGTGAGGAAAAGGGCAAATTCCCGACAATGGCAGAGCATTTTTTCCCCTGGGAATTTCTTAAACAAAAAGGAAGTACTTCATTCACCTAAATCCCCCTGAGTACCCATTTCCCTATAGGTCCGTTCTGACTCAGTTACACAGCAATCCTATACACTATTCTAGCATGTCGAAGGGTCAGTTGCTGGCGTCCTCTCCTGTTCAGCTGGTGAATCTGGGAATCTTGACGCAATGTTACAACTGCCTCATGTACACAGACAACCCTCTCCTCCTCCCAACAAATACAAATATATGTGAGAGATGCAACTATATAGCCAAACTGGAGGCTGAGCTCTCTCAACTCAGTACTGGCAAAACCAGTCAGGAGGAGAAGGTAACCACACACACCACAATCCCAGTCTCACATAGACCTATCACAACTGCAAACCAAACACATAAACAAACAAAAACATACTCGGAGGCTGTAATTAAAAATATACCAAAACAACAGAGGCCTCCAAAGCAGACACCCAAGTGACCACTACCTCAAGACATAGCACATGCAACACATAGTTCACAAAGTCAGTGTGCTAAACAGTCACAGCCCTTAAGGCTAAACAACATGCCAGATACACTTGTAATAGGTGACTCCATAGTCAGACACACTGACGTCCCGCTCACTAGACTGAACAAGGAAAAGGTTACAGTAAGCTGCCTGTCGGGCGCTAGAATCCGCCACATAACACAAGCACTCAGGTCACTCCAAAGCAAGTACAAATATGACTCAGTCATTGTCCATGCCGGTGTGAATGACCTGAGACGTACCTCCCTGGACTACATGAAAAGAGACATAGAGGAGCTCTCTGATTATGTAGCCCAGGCCGGTATGACCCTGACCCTGAGCAGCATCTTACCCTCATCAAGAATGATGCCACAGTACAGAGACAAAATGATCAGCTTTAACAATTGACTTAATTACTGGTGTCATTCTAAGGGGATCCAATATCTGTCCGCTTGGGATGACATGCTTGACAAGCCACGCTGCTTCGCAAGGGACGGCTTGCACCTGTCACCCCTGGGCTTCCGGATATTGGCCAAGGCTCTTGCCACCCCCATAGTGCCTTTTTTAGGCAAGGCTCAAAAGACAAACCCACCTCCCTAGAAAACACAAGTGAAAAAAAACTAAGGGTAATGCTGCTCAATGCCAGAAGTCTAAACCTCAAGATGCACACTCTCAAAGCCCTCCTCAGTATGGAGAACATCGATGTCTGTACAGTGATTGAAACCTGGTTTAAGGCTCCTGAGAGCACCCCAGCACTACCAGGTTATACCTCATATCATGCTTTCCGGCCCCAAAACTTGGACCGAACAACAAAAGGAGGGGGAGTATCCATATTCATCAAAGATACCCACACCTCCAGGTTAGTGGCAATGCACGAAGCATCGAAGACCATCCAGGTGCAACTAACCATAGGCAAAACTGCCCTACAGTTTGAAGCATGCTACAGACCACCCTCTCAAACTCAGGAACCCCACTCAGCCTTCCTGAAGACACTGAAGAGTATGAATGTCTCTCCAAATACCATCATACTGGGAGACTTCAACTACCCAAACATAGACTGGGAACATTACTCAAGCCCCAACACCCTAGCCCAAAGGCTCCTAGAATTCATAAACTCAAATGCGATGGAACAACTAGTCACCACTCCCACAAGAGGAGATAATATACTAGACCTGATCATCACAAACATGGGGACAAAATGCTCCACACCGGAAGTATACCCCTCATTGGTGAGATCAGACCATAAATTAATCTCACTGGAAATCTACATCCCGCCCCCACCCACTGCACAGAAGACCACAGTGAAGAATTTCTCAAAAGCCGACTTCACACTTCTTAAGACTGAAGTGGTATCTTTCAAGGCCCCTGGGCCAGTGGAAACCACAACCCAACCGCTGAATCCTTTATAAATGCCTTCTACGGACACCTTCAAGAATGCATGGATCATGCAATCTCTAATAAAACCAAGACCCATTCTCACAAAGGCAGGCGTCCCATCTGGTGGACCCCAGCCATTAACAAACTTTACAACAGGAGGAGAAAGCTACTACATGACAGAGCAAAATCCCCAAAAAGGAAGGCATCTCTGATCAGTACTAGCAAAAAAACTTCGATCACTCATAAAAATCATCCAAGGCCAACTTTGAGAGAAAAATCGCAAAAGACACAAAAGACAATCACAAGGCCTTTTTTAGCTATGTTAGAAACCTGGGTGCAAACTCCCAGATATGCTCAGAGTTAGTCCAAAATGACACAAAATACACTGAACCCACAGATATTGCCAACATTCTGGCAGACAGGTTCAGTGCAAATTTCTCCGCCCCCCCCCCCCAAAAAGGAGAGATATCTATCCCAGCAGAGTGTAGCCTCCTTAACATCTCAGATGCCCAGGAGAGAGCCACCCTCTCCAAAGCTAAAAACACAGCATCAATGGGACCGGACGGTGTCCCAGGCTGCGTGCTACATGAACTCCAAGAGGAACTAAACCCGCACATAAGGCTGCTGTTTAATCTTAGCCTTACTACAGGATACGTACCCAAAGAGTGGCGTACAGCAACAGTGGTCCCACTCCACAAAGGAGGTGCTTCTATGGACCCTGGAAATTACCGCCCCATAAGCTTGACGAGTCTGGTTTGCAAAGCTATGAAAAGGATCATTATGGAACTCATAAACAAAGACATTGGGGACCTACAGACATTGGATGCAACCCAATTCGGCTTTGTCAAAGGCAGATCCTGCCTTTTGAACCTAGTCGACTTTTTTGAAACAGTCACTAAGGCCATTGATGAGGGTAAGGCAGTTCACACAGCCTACCTTGACCTCGCAAAAGCCTTCAACACAATACCCCACTCGGGCATCATTGACAAACTCACCAGCTTAAATGTAAACCCATATGTCACAAGATGGGTTGCAAACTGGCTCAAGGACAGAACCCACAAGGTCAGAATTGCTGGAGCCATGTCAGACTCTAAGCCAGTCACAAGCAGTGTCCCACAGGACTCAGTCCTGGGACCCCTCTTGTTCGGCATTTATTTTTCCGAGGTGCAAGCAAACATAGGAGGATTGTGGCTGACAAAGTTTGCAGATGACTGCAAACTGGGCGCCATAATTGATACTCCAGTGGACACAAGCATCCTTCAGAAAGGCCTCATAGAAACAGATAATTGGTGCCAGAGCCATGGCCTTAAACTGAACGCCAAAAAATGTATAGTCATAACCTTTGGGAAAAACAAGGTACCCACAAATTACCACATAGGTGGTAATCCATTAAGTACGGAAGAGGTAATCAGGGACCTAGGGACCCAAGTCGATAGTAACCTCTCATTTGACACTCACATTGCCAAGGTGGTTAGGAAGACCTTCTATGTTGCCCACGTTATCATGAAAGGATTCACATCTAGATCAAGAGAGGTCATTGTGCCCCTGTACTCTTCTCTTATCAGGCCCATGATTGAGTACAATGCCCCATTTGGGATGTATCTTACCCGACACCTGCAGCAGTTAGAAAGACCCCAAAAGTTCCTCACCAAGAGGATAAAGGGTCTCAAACATATGTCATATGCTGCCCGGCTGAAGAAACTCCAGCTCTATTCAGTCGCATACCGCCTACTCAGAGGTGATCTATGCCTGACGTACAAGGCCATGTCCAATCCGGAATTAATGGACATGCTCCACCTCAGAAAATCCAAATCCATCAGAGCCACGAGAGCAAGAAATCTGAACCTCAACACAGAAATAAATAGGACGTGCTGGAGGGACAGTTTCATAACCCAGAGGCTCCCTACACTCTGGAACAGAATCCCAGTCCATGTTAGGCAGAGCCCCTCACTAACTCTCTTCAAGAGAAATCTTGACGAGTGGATGGGAGATCGTAGGTTTACCCCGGGGGTCATCTCTGTGTCACTACTAGACAGAGGCACAGTAAACTAAACCCTAAATGGGCGTAGTGTTCTCATCCCAAGGGGTGGCGAAAGCCACACACACTCTGGCTAGGCTTATAAATGCCCTAGGGCAGATAGCCTAGTATGAATCTATGAACCTATGAACCTATGAACCTATGAAGTGGCCGTTCAAGGATTTGGGAGTTTGCTGTTTATTGGTTGGTGAAGAGCCATTTGATGAAGACATTTTTCGATAAGGTAATACAGACCCTTTTTAATCATGTAGTCTGCATAGTCTACATCTCACCTTTACCTCTAATGTAACGTGTATTTATTATTTTAATCATGTAGTCTGTATAGTCTACTTCTCATCTTTACCTCTAATCTGCATTTCTTTATATATTTTTGCATATGTCTGTTGCTCTTACCCTATTTATACCTGTGTCTACGAGCTCTACTCAAGCAAATAGCTCTATCCAATAATGGCTGAAAAGGGTCTCATATTAGCCCATCAAACTGGTTAACAAACAAAATGAAATAAAAAATAATAATAAATTAGTGTCAGACAGAATATAATGGAGAAAAGTATGAACTATGGGTACAGGTAAAACTTGAAAGAAATTGGCACAACAAAAGTAAGAAAAAGAAAATAAAATGAATACAGCATGTGTGAGGATGACCTTGTGCTGATCTTAACTTGAAATCATTGGTACAAGTACTAGTTCTCTGGCAAATGAGGCCATTGAAAAGAACACTTTTGTGTAAGAAAATGATAGTAATTATATCGTGAAAATTATTTATAAAAAAGTGAATTTAACACAAATTATTTTAAGGCTGTGTAAGTCCTTAAAATGGGATGACTGGCACTGATGTATGAACACAGTGTTTGTAGATAAAACCAATTTACAAAAAATGTGCTTTTTGATAATGACGGGCTATGTTATAAAAATAATTTACATATGTTTTTGTTAACAAGGTAACTAAACTGAGCCTTCTTTGACCCATACCACTCATGAATTGAGCCATGAGGGCAAATAAGCACAATATACATAGATAGTTCAGAGTAAACAAATGACTAGCATGTTTTTGGGAGTAAAATGGGGTACTTGAAGAAAATGTACCCAAAAAAAAGGAAGGCCATACAAACTCTGCACAGACAGTGACCTGGCAAGACTGGACACTGGCGCTGTGAGGCAAAACTCTTAACCAGTGAGGAAGCATGCTGCCCAACTTACCCATCATGTGAGTTAGTTATGTTAATGAGCTCTGATTCAGATCTACATTTTCCATAGTAATGGGCCACTTGTCAGATACTTAAAATATTACTGTATATATGAAAGTCCTGCATTCCCTTATACAAACTATTACAAATGTACTGTCACATTAGCACAGATTATTTCCAAATGACTGATAGATACTTACGTTAAATAAGCAATTAAATAAATAGACTTAAAGGGCATGGTACTCCTTATTAACAATCTATGTAAAAAAATAATCTGAAAAGTGACACTTCTGTGTTATCTAAAACATGCTACAATAAAAGTATATTTGTGGCACACAATTCACTGTATGGTACAATAATTTGACAAACAACTGACTCGGCGTCTCATTTCAGTGAAAGCTGAAAAATGGCTAAACTAAAAACGTATGTACTATGAAGGGGGTAAGCCTTACCATCCTACTTCCATGCTGTCTAAGCTGCCATACCCTCTGTCCTAAAATAACGTACTCTAAGATCACACAACCTCAAGATAGTGTTTCACGTTTAGATGAAACTAAATAGCAACCCAGAATATTTCAATGACTCAAACAATTATCCAATGAAGTCACAAAATACTTGATTGTGTTGATGTGTGAGTACTTTTAGGGCTATGACAGAAATATGGCCAACATCTGAAGAGAAAGTATAATTATATGCAATATCAGTGATAGTAAAAGTACCAAGTAAATTTCAACACTACTTAATCCACTCAGTTCTAGAACTACAGGGTTGCGTTTCAGTTTGCTGCCATCAGAAAAAAAATCAAAGCCAAATCATTTGAAGGCATTGTAGATATTCTACAGAACCATATGGATCCAAAGCCATCTGTAAGTCCTAAACGACACTGGCTTCACAAAAGAAACCAGAAAAATATTCTGTCTGGTTACGTGGCAGAGCCATACAGATGAGAAGAACCTTGGCAGTTCCAGGAGGACATGATTGAAATGTTAAGACAATCTGTGATCAGCATGTGGTAGGAATGATGAAAATATATGCAGAAGTCTATTGTGTAGAGCATACTTAATTTTTGGTGATGCTTTACAAACTGTAATGTCCATAAGAAGCAACTGCAAAAGATGTTAAGAAGCTCCAGCAGCAAATAATGTTTGTAAATACCATCAGTAAAGTGACTAAAGACTAAACCATAGGCTGAAATGTTTTCCGTTATGGAAAAAACACACACTAATAAAATAAGTGTTGGTTTAACCAAAGGTAGTGTAAACATACAATAACAAGGGTCATGTTGGGCAAATTTGCAAATGGTCAGATGACAAATATAATGCACTAAAAAAGGTGTGCATGTTGCAGTCAAGAATGACAGTGAGCCAGAATTATAACCTGTAGGTGATACGGATGCTAAGCTTCAAGAAGTACACATTTAGAGATAAACATTGCAACCTTACAAAAAACATGATAAAATGTAGATTATTCCAAATGTGGCAGCAGAATACCTAAACGTGAAATGAGATAGTGAGGCAGCCGTGTCTATTACTTAAGTTAATAATTACAGTAAATAATTACCTACATAGTTGTTACTTTTGTGAATAAAAAATGAATGTGCTAAGGGCATATTGTGTCCACCTTACAAGGCATCCACTAAGCATCCTGCTGTGAAAGTCATCAAGTAATCTAAGTAAAACAATTATGAACTGAACTTTGAATAAGCCAGGGATGTGGACTGAGAAAGAGCAGCCAATAGCTAGGAATGCTATATCATCCAAAAATGGTTCTTTAGTACTCACAGCAAAAGTATCTAGTACTATCCCCTGCCCAAATGACCATCTGGATTACAGCTGGTGCTATTCCCCACATAAACTACCATCTGGATTATAGCTAGTGTTACCCCCTACTCAAACTACCATCTGGATTACAACTGGTGCTCTCTCCCACCCAAACTACCATATGGATTATAGTTGGTGTTATTAACCTACACAAACTGCCATCTGAATTACAGTCATGGCAGCACCTACCCAAACCTACCATCTGGATTACAGTCACTGTAGCACCTACACAGTCCTACCATCTTGATTACAGTCATTGCTGCACCTACCCAAACTACCATCTGGATTACAGTTGTTGTCCATCTGTTCAAACCTGCAATCTGAATTATAGCTGGTGCTTTTCCTCTACCAAAACCACTATCTGGATTATAGCTGGTGTTGTCCCCCCTGTGATTATGTGAGATAGTGCCAGCTAGGACATGAAAATTAGGGCAGTGGATGTGTAACATATTCCACCATAGCTAGCTTGAGATTTGTAAAGAATTATATGTCATTTGTATATCAAAGTGATTTTTACAGGTGCTTGTGTTGAAAATGTATTTGTAAAGCTGCTTGTGTTAAAAATGTACTAATAGTGAGTCCTGCTGGACAGAAAAGAAATACATCTGTATGTCAGACTGTATTGTAACTGTTGAAATGGACATATTGTAACAGAAGATACAGGAAGAGAAGAGGTTAATCACAGTCCAGCTTCTTCTTCTTTCAGCTTTTCCCAGATAGGGGTCACCACAGCAGATCACCTGCCTGTTCATGATTGGCAGAAGAGTTTTACGGTGTTGAGTTGCCAGCCCAGTGCCCAACCTTCCACAGAAGGCGCACACACACACACACACACACACACACACACACACACACACACACACACACACACACACACACACACACACACTCACACCTAGGGCCAATTTGGAGTGTCCAATCCACCTACAGCATGTCTTTGGGATGTAGGAGGAAACCGGAGCACCAGGAGGAAACCCACGTGACCACAGGGCTTCGCACAGAAGGCACTCCAGCTGAGGATTGAACTGGAGAACCTCTTGCTGTGAGGTGGTAATGCTAAATGCTGCACCACCGTAGCCGCCCGTAATCACAGTCCAGCTAACTTTGAAAAATAGTCTGAAATTAGATTATCTGTTTTAGGCCATAAAGATTGTATCTTAATGTTCTGATTTCAGCCACAGACAAAATGTCTGAAAACCAAGACTAGGAATCCTACTATATTCTCCTTAGGGGTGAATTAATTGCTACCCTGGAAGGATGGACATTTTTGAAATGGTTTTATAGCTTTCAGATGCCGTAACACATCTTAGCAAAGCTCATTGTGTATTTATTATATGAATATGTACTACATTCTTGTTCAGTTTCTAGTACAGGGGGTAGTGTGGGAACAAGAGTCAGATGACCTGATGTATGTGATGTCATTCTGTAATCCAGCACTGAAATGATGCTTTAATACTCAATGAGACAGAAGTCTCAGGGCAGTCTGTTTTTGAAACCTGACAAAGAAGGACTACTAACCTTCTTCACCTTGCCTTGATCTAGTAAGTGAACAAGTGAACAGTAATTCTTTAGCTCAATCAAGATTAGTTAAGTATTATTTTCCTGTATCTGTGTGAACTTTTCCATCTGTGTTATCTTTAATTTTCCTGTGAATGAAACTTTGCTGTTTACTGTAAATATATATTTATTAGTTTCATATTCTTTTACTATTTATTATTAAATATATTTAAACTTCTCACTGTGGCTGGTCTTTTAGGGCGGCCACAGTGGTGCAGTGGTTAGCATTGTCACCTCACAGCAAGAGGTTCTCTGGTTTGATCCCCAGCTGGGGTGCCTTCTGTGCAGAGTCTGCATGTCCTCCCTGTGGTCGCGTGGGTTTCCTCCGGGTGCTCCGGTTTCCTCCCACATCCCAAAGACATGCTGCAGGTGGATTGGGCACTCTAAATTGGCCTTAGGTGTGAGTGCGTGTGTGTGCTTTCTGTGGAAGGGTGGGTGCCAGGCTGGCAACTCGACACTGTAAAACTCCACTGCCAATCATGAGCGGACTGGTCATCCGCTGTGGCGACCCCTAACTGGGAAAAAGCTGAAAGAAGAAGAAGACTGTGGCTGGTCTTTTACAGAATATATTAACCGTTGAGAGTACTTATATTTATTTTATTTATTCATTCATTTATTTATTTATTTTTGTCATTTGTTAACCGGGTTAGTCCAACTGAGCCAGTGGCCTGTTTTTAGTGGAGACCCGAGGAGAAAAGTTCCAGACAGTTATTACATAGTTACAAAAATGAAAAACATCTGACAATGAAATTTTATGTAAACATTACAATAATGTGCTTTACATGAGAACACTGGAAATTTACAAAAGGCCTGAGAATGAAGTTTACATAAATATTACAATAATGTGTATAACATGCAGTACAAAAGTTAATTTCTTTTTTAATCAATAGAAAGAGAAAGAGATGCAAATGAAATAGAACACTTGCAATAGGTGGGTGTTAAAAGTGTGAGAGGTAGTGTGGTGGTAAAGTGAGGTAGTGTGGTGGTAAAGTGGGATTTAAGTCTGATCACTGCAGTGACAGGTGTTGGTATTTAGGAGAAAAGTTTTATTTGGTGACACTCTGGCCGCTCCTGAAAGCCTTGCTGCATTGGTCATACACTACCATTTGTATTAGTATTAATTATACTCAGTATAATTGGGTATCTTTGAAACAACTTTATAGAGTACCTGGCTTTGGAGTGTTCTGGTGGCAGTATCTACCTTCTAGTTTGGGTAGAGGGAGCATAGCCAGTAAATCTGTGCCAGCCTTTCCCAGCTGTGTGTGTGCATGTGTGAAAATCAAATCTCAAACAGTGTGTGTGTGTGTGTGTGTGTGTGTGTGTGTGTGTGTGTGTGTGTGTGTGTGTCAGCTACTTGGAGCAGGGACACAGAGAACTGGTTTCACAGACAGGGTAGAGGAGGACTTGGCTTAGAACACTCGGTTGAGGACTCGACTCTACAGATGTGGTCAGTGTTGGGTCTTATTTGGGGCCTGGTGACAGAAAGGAAAATCCAGCCCCAGGATGGGAGTGTGTGCCCTGTGTGCCCTTAATGGAAGTTCTGCCTGGTGCAGAGAACTGCAACTGGAAATTCTTCATGCATCTATCTTTGTTCCAAGGGAACATCCCTCACCGGCAACCGTGGTGAGGATTGAGGTTCCTTGATTACTGCCCCAAAGGAGGGGCCATCACATATTGATGAACAGTGCTGCGGATATTAATTGATTTTCTGTATCCTGTAGGCAGTTGTCACTGAAAGTGTGTGTAGTCTCAGCAGCCACAAGATAAACCTGCAGAGTTTAATTTTCACAACAGTTTTATTTATTTTTGGTTAGTTTAGTTTAGTCAGGGAAGGCAAGAAAATATGTCGAGGATTATGGCAAGCTGACAAAGAACCAACTGGCCAAGGTGTGCGAAGCCAAAGGACTGGTGCATGCCAAACTGACTAAATAGGAAAAGATTTCAGTCTTAGTCACAGCTGTAGCCCAGACCAGCACCCAGGAAGATAACCAGTCTGGTGATGAGGATTTGCAGCCCTCAGAAACAGGACAGTTCACCTTTTCCTCAGAGGACTTAAAAACCTGTATGGAGTTATAGAGACCTGTACTATAAGCCAAACATTTGGAATTAGAATCAGCAGGGAGACTGCAGCAGGCAAAACATATGGCGTTAGAATCAGCAGACAGACTGCAGCATTTGGAGGCCGAAGAAAATGAGACACAGTGCCAACATGAGAGGGAGATGCTCACTCTTCATCAGGGTCATAGAGGTAATGGGAAAGGGAATAACTGAATCTCAGAAATAATAAAGGTCAGTAAATCTCTTCCACAGTTTACAGAGGGTGATAATTTTGATAATTTTGTTCAAATATTTGAAAGAGTATGTAAACAGTATAATGTTGACAATGTTCCTGACCCCCTTTCTCCATGGGAAACCTGTAACTGCTGTTTCTAAATTGTCTGATACTGACTGTTTAACTATGATAAAGTTAAACAATGTTTATTGGAATGTTTTAAGTTAGCACCTGAAGCTTACAGAAAAAAAGTTTTGTGAACATAGACACAAGGGAGATGAAAGTGTATGTGATTATATTGCTGAGTTAAGCACTTATTTTCAAAGGTGGGTGAGTGGGTGTCAGGTCACCACTTTTGAAAGGCTGGACAACCTTCTGGTGAGGGAAAAAAACGTTAGCACTTTGCCAGAGGACATGAAAATCTGGTTGGCAAACTGGGAGTGTTAACTGTGCAGATGAGCTGGAGGTAAAAAATCAAGATCTCAACTTAGCAAGCAGAGCATCACGGCACAAGAAGGGGATACCCAGTGCTGCACATGGATATAAAGGAACCCATGGTGGAAGCCTAAACCACCCCAGCAGAGTCCACCAGCAACAAGGAAGCCACTAGTCCAGGTATCCAGCCAGGAACAAGGGTTAGATGTTTTAAATGTAAACAGTGGGACCATGTAGCAAACAGACGTCCATGGAAGCAGGGTGGGGAACAAAAGATGGGGGAGCCAGCAAGTGGGAATAACAGTACACCAGTGGTAAGTTTTCTGGAGACAACAGGGGTACCAGATTATAAATGGAGTTTATATCCTATCTTAGTGGATGGAAAACAACCCACTGCTAAGAGATACACAGCCTCTGACATAACCACTGTGAAGCCTGCAGTGGTCAAAGAGGAACAGTACTTGCTTGGGCAGTCCACTCCAGTCAGAGCTTTAGGAGGGACCCCATTCCAAATGCATTTAGCCAGGGTTCACCTTGAATGGAAGGGTGTAAAAGGAAGCAAGTAAGTAGGTGTGTTTGAGGATATCCCTGCAGGTGTCCTGATAGGGAATTATTTTGATAATTCAATACTTTGTGTGCATGCAGTTACATGCAGTCAGGCTTGGAGACAGGCATATGGGGCTGGTAGTCTGCAGGAGGCACAGACAGACCCCCCACTCCTGAAGGTACAGCTGGTGAGGTGGCCATTTCAGGGAGGAAGCTACCCTGTTGCGGTGAGCCACAGCTGCCAGTAGGTACTGATGTTTCCTTGAGGAGAGTGACTCCAAGGGCAGAAGTGAGTGGTAGTACCAAGGCTGACAGTGAGGAACCACTGTCAGAGGATACCAGACTTCCTGTGGAAGGGGAGATGGGAAGGGTCACAAAGGTTTAGTTGAGACTGGCTCAGCTCTCAGACCATACACTAACAGGCTTGATGGAGGTAGCTAGGAAGGCACCTGATCCTCAAGGAATGGGGAGTCTGTACACTGGAATAAAGGGTTACTGTATAGAGAGTGTTCCCCTGAGGGATGGCTAGAGGGTGAGGTAATTCAACAGTTGGTAGTGCCTAGCACCTACTGTCTGGCACTTCTAGCCATAGCCCATGACATTCCTTTTCAGGTCACATGGGCATAAAGCATACCAAGAGATGTATTATGCAGAAATTTTACTGGACTGACATTCTAAGGGGTGTAACAGGGTACTGCAGGACCTGTGAGCAGTGCCAAAAAGTAGGCAAGACAGGAGACAAAATCACTCAACTTGAACTCCCTCCCCCTCCAATACACCTAATCTCCCTGATGATACATACAATTTCTTCCAGCGTCTACCTCCAAATACATCCTCTCTACTCTTACTTTCCTCTGTATAAATCCTGCTCTAACACCCGACACTTGGCTGTACTACATTTTGCCTTGTATAAATGTTACAGTTTACCCTGAGCATATTTCTTGTTAAATTCTTGTATGTAATTTGTATTTAATTACTTTTTTGTTTATTATATCACAGTATTTCTTGCATGTATCTTTTTTTACTTAGACACCTAGAGCTTTTCTCTTCAGGTCTCCACTGAAAAAGGGCTGTTGCCCAGTCGGACTAACCCGGTTAACAAATGTAAAAATAATTTAATAAATAAAAATATGCCTTTTCCCGTGATTGAGGAGCCATTTCAGAGGATAGCTATGGCTTTTGTGGGGCTTCTGAGTACCCCATGTTCCTCACAGAAAAAGTATATCTTGGTGGTAGTAGGGTATGCTACTATATACCCTAAGGCAGTAACTCTGTCTTCCATTGAGGCAGAGAAAGTGGTGAATGCTTTATTAGAGATTTTTAGTAGGATAGGTTTCCCAAGAGAAATACTGACTGAAACAGGTGCTAATTTCATGTCATACCTGCTGACTTGTCTGTGGGAGAGCTGTAGGGTGAAGCACCCACCTAAAAACCACCCCCAGAATAATGGTCTTGTGGAGAGGTTAAACTCTACACTGAGGACCATGCTACAGACATTTGCAGACTAGTTTAAGAAAGACTGGGACAAGTACTTGCCCCATCTGCTATCTACATACAGAGAGGTACCCCAGGAACCCACAGGTTCTTCACCCTTTGAGTTGTTGTAACATGGGGTGAGCAGGCTTTTAAATTTGATTTGTGATGAGTGGGAGGGTGAGTGTGAATCCCACAAGGAGTCTGTTGTGGCATATGTCCTAAATCTCAGGACAAGGCTTAAGGAGCTCATGGGCTTGGTCCAGGAGAACCTAGCAGGAGCTCAACAGCAGGAAAATGTCTGGTATGAAAGGAATGCTCAAGCCAGAGAGAATGCTGTGGGACAGCAGGTTATGGTGCTCATTCCTGTCAGAGACAATACGCTGCAGGAAGCTTGGGAGGAACCCTTCAAAGTGGTAAGGAAGGTAAGTGGTGTTAATTGCAAGGTAGAACTGCTAAGCAAGAGGCAGGGGTACAGACTGTACCATGTTAAGATGATGAAGCCTTACAACGACAGTGAGGCTCTGGTGTTGACTATTTGTAGTTGATGGCAGGAGGAGTCTGAAGGAGAATTATAACTATATCAATCCAGCCACAAAATGCCAAGTTACAAAGGTTGCAGGCATATAAAGTGACAGGGCAGCACTGTAGTGAGGACAGCAATGCCAGTGCAGATGGGTTCTCAAGACAGGGTGTGGGTTAATGTATTCCCAGGAAGGCTCATTTGGGTAGCAAAATGGCTCACTGATAGAACCCACCAAGCCAAAACAGGGGAAGCCACCTCAAGTAGTAGACCCATAACAAGCGGTGTACCCCAGGGATCGGTCTTGTGGCCTCTGCTGTTTAGGATCTACTTCTCAGAGGTGCAAGCCAAATCTAGTGGACTATGGTTGACCAAGTTTGCAGATGACTGCAAGATGGGTCCTCTCATCAATTCTCCAAGTGATGTGGACATCCTCCAAGAGGGTCTCACCCAAACAAATAACTGGTGCCAGAAACATGGCCTCAAACCAAATGCCAAAAAATGCATCAGTATTCCTTTTAGGGAGAATGACGTCCCCACAAACTATCACATTGATAATAAGGCACTAAGCACGCAATCAGTCATGAGGGACTTGGGAACCCAGGTTGATAGCAAACTGACTTTTGACCACCATATTGCCTCTGTGTGAAGGTCATCAGCCCAGCTAGATAGAATGTTGTAGATAATTCTATGTCATTGTAAATATTAATATAATCCACAGGCTTGTTCTCTCAAATATAAGAAAACTGTGTTAAATGTTGAACCACAAAAATGTAACTACAGTGCACTCTGCTGGAAGAAAGATGTTGAGTAAAGAATTACAACTGTGTTTCATCTCAAAGTTTGGAGACAGGATGCCTGGGCTAGCAAATTCTTTCTATTGTTTTTAAGACAGTTAATTACTAGATTTGACATGTAAAAATGTCTTTTATTGCTGTGGCTTCCTGGCCAAGTGCACTTACAGAGAAATGTAAATTTTGAGTTTCTGTTAGCCTGGGAACTAAAGAAGTGATAGAAATTTTTATTTATTTTATTTTATTTTACATTTGTGTAAATGATGTAATGTGAAAATGACTCAGCAGTACTGGGTGTTTATCAAATTAAGACTTTCTCAGAGAGAAAGATGAGAGCATTTTGGATTTTGTCTGAACCTGAACACATCAGCTCACCAGCACTCTGCCTTGTAGGTAAAGTTATTTAGAACTTAGTATTTTTCTTACAGGTACATAAAACATAGCCAGATTAGTTTAGCTGTTTTCTATATTTATGTCAGACCATCCTACGATATTGTTTTTAAGCTCCTGTGATTTCTGAACTCTGTTATGTCATTGTGTTGAAGTAAGAAGCATCGTTTTGTGTTTTTTATTATTTATTATTAAATATTTTTAAACCTTTCAACTGTGGCTGTAGCTCTCAGAGTGCACTGCATGTTATTTAGTGATACTGTACCAGCCACTCCTAAATAGCCTTCAAGTCTCAGTCACACTTACTATTTGGATAATAATAATGCACATTAAAATTGTTCACCCTTTGGGTAGGGCCTTATAGTAGCTGATATTAGTGGTTGGTGGCAGTTGTTTCTACCTTATAGTCTGGGCAGAAAGGGGGCACAGCTGGAGAACCTGTGCCAGCCTTCCCCAGAAGTGTCTGTGTATTTGTATCTAAATCAAATCTTAAAGTGTGTGTGTGTGTGTGTGTGTGTGTGTGTGTGTGTGTGTGTGTGTGTGTGTGTGTGTGTGTCAGCTTCTTGGGTATGGACACGAAGTACTGGTTGGACAGACAGGGTGCTGGAGGTTTTAGCTTGACCACTAGGCTGAGACCTAGACCCTATAGCTGTGCCAGTGGGGAGTCTATTGGGAATCTGGAGAAAATGGGATAAATCAGCCCCAGACTGACTGTGAATCCTGTGTGCTCTTAAGGGAAATTGTACTTTACTTTGTGTCTACTTGTTATCCTCCTGATTTGCATGCCCATCACTGGTGTAAGTGGTGAAGATTGAGGCTCCTTGATTACTTGGCCAGTGCATGGGCGTCACACTCCATTGTACAGAATGCTTTCTACATGGCCACATCATTAGTAAGGGTATCTCAACCAGGGACAAATTGGTCATAACATCCCTGTATTCTTCCCTTATAAGACCGATTATTGCATACATGCATGTCCCTTTCAGCATGTACCTCAGAAAGCACATGCAGTAGCTAGATAGACCACAGAGATTTCCTCACCCACAGAATCCAGGGCCACAAACATCTACCCTACACAGATAGGCTAAAAACCCTGTGTCTGGCATATGAAGCAATCTCAGACCCTGCCCTGATGGGACTGCTGCACATCCACAAGTCAAGCTCTATTCGAATAAACCACACGCGAGACCTCATCCTGGTCTTTGACATCAATAGGACTTGCTGGCAGGACAGATTTGTGTCTCAGAGACTCCCCCTTTTGTGGAATAGACTTCCTCTCCACATAAAGCACAGTACCTCATTAAACCTTTTTAAGCGCAACTTGGATAACTGGATGGGTAAAAGAAAATACATCCCTGCGATTCCGCCTATGTCCCTGCTGGACAGTGGCATAGGGTTCTGACTTCTTGGAACATGGGCTAAATTCTTGGCTAGGCTTGTAAGGGCCTCAGGGCCAATAGCCTAGTAACTTCCTTTGATCGTATGATCAAGCCACGTTTCTCCAGGATCACTGGAAAAACTAGCTCAAGTCTTTAAAGGGGGAGAAATGTGATGATGTGAGGTAGTGCCAGCTATGCCAGGAGAAGTAGGGCAGTGGATGTGTAACATAATCTAGCATAGACAGTTGCAGTTTTGTAAATAATTATGTGTCATTTGTATATCAAACTGATTTGTAGAGGTGCTTATGTTGAAAATGCATTTGCTTGTGTTAAAAATGTACCAACAGTGGGTTCTACTAGAGAGAAAAGACATACACCTGTTAAACTGTACTGTAACTGTTGAAATTAATACATTGTAACACAGGATACTGGAAGAGAAGAAGTTAATCTCAGTCCATCTAACTTTGAAAAATAGTCTAAAATTAAATTACCTGGTTTAGGGCATTAAAGATTGTATCTTACAGTTCTGATTGCAGTCAGAGATAAAATGCCTGTGAAAACCAAGAATAGGCATCCTACTGTATTGTCCTTATGGGTGAACTAATTGCTACCCTGGAAGGATGGAAGTTTTTGAAATGGTTTTATAGCTTAAAAATGCTGTAACACATCTTAGCAAAGCTGTGTGTGTGTGTGTGTGTGTGTGTGTGTGTGTGTGTGTGTGTGTGTGTGTGTGTGTGTGTGTGTGTGTGTGTGTGTGTGTGTGTGTGTGTGTCTGTATCATGACACATATGTGCTAGATTCTGGTTCAGTTTCTATTAAAGGGGGTAGTGTGGGAACCAGAGTCAGATGACCAGATGTATGTGATGTCATTCTGTAATCCAGCACTGAAAAGATACTAGATGAGACAGACGTCTCAATGCAGTCTGTTTTTGAAACCTGACAAAGAACGACCACTCACCTACTTCATCTAGCCTTGCTCTAGTAAGTGAACTAGGGGACAGTAATTTTTTAGATAGTGAGATTAGTTAAGTATTGTTTTTCCTGAGTCTGTGTGAACCTTTCCATCTGTGTTTTGTTTAATATTTCCTGTAACTGAAATTCTAGTGTTTATTCTAAAAATATATATATAGCAGTTTCATGTTCTTTTGTTATTTATTATTGAATATATTTAAAGTTTTCATTGTGGCTGGTGTTTTAGAGAATATTTTAACCTTTGAGAGTACTTATATTTGCTTGGTAACAATCTGGCTGCTCCTGAAAGCCTTGCTGCATTGGTCAAACAATAACATTTGTATTTATTTTATTTATTATTCTCATCACCCAAACAGCAGAGACCTCCAAGGCAGAAACGCACTCGACCTCCACAACTCAACACTAATCATGAGACACTCAACCAAAGCCCCTAAAGCAAAACAGCATGCCCAACACACTAATCATTGGTGACTCGATAGTGAGGCACACTGATGTCCCACTCACTTGGCTGAATAAGGAGATAGTAACAGTCAGCTGCCTGTCAGGCCCCAGGATCCTCCACATAATGCATGCACTCAGGTCCCTCAACAACAGGTACAAATATGACTCTGTCATTGTACATGTGGGTGTGAATGACCTGAGATGTACCTCCCTGGACAACATGAAAACAGACATGGAGGAGCTCTCGGATTATGTAGCCTAGGTGGGTATGACACTAGCCCTGAGCAACATCCTACCATCACCCAGAATGATACCACAGTACGAGCAGAAAATGATTGATTTCAACAACTGGCTATGTTTCTGGAGTCATTCTAAGGTCATCCAGTATCTGTCTGCGTGGGATGACATGATTGACAGACCTTGATACTTTGCCAGAGATGGCCTGCATCTGTCACCCCTGGGCTTCTGGATACTGGCCAAGGCTCTTGCCACCCCTATAATGTCTTTTTTAGGTGGTGTTTCAAAGACCAAATTACCACCATAACAGCTACAAACAAATGCAATCTGAGGGTCATGCTGCTCAACGCTAGAAGTCTAAATCTCAAAATGCACTCACTTGAAGTACTCCTTAAACTGGAGAACATCGACATTTGTGTTGCAACAGAGACCTGGTTCAAGGCAGCAGAAAGCACCCCTGCACTACCAGGCTATAACTCATTCCACACCTTTTGGCCCCAGAACTTGGACCGAAGCTCTAAAGGCAGTAGTATTTCCATATTCATAAAGGATGTGCACACCTCCAGACTGGTACCCCAACATAACGCATCTGAGATACTTCAAGTGCAGATAACATTGGCTAAGACAGCGATTCAGGTCATAGCCTGCTATAGGTCCCCAACCATGTCCCAAGACTCACACTCTACATTCCTAAGCACCCTGGAGAATATTAGGGTCCAACCTAATGCTCTCATACTGGGTGACGTCAACTACCCCTCCAGTAACTGGGAAAACTACTCATGTACCAATACACTTGCCCAACGTTTCCTGGAATTCATTAATTCCAATACCCTGAACCAGCTCATTCTTACCCCCAGAGGTAGCAACATCCTTGACCTGGTCATTACTAACATGAGCAACCATTGCTCTACACCAATAGTCAACCTCTCCCTGGCTAGATCTGACCACAAACTAACCACCTTGGAAATCCACATTCCTCCCACCCCCAACCCACCTCCCACAAAGGTAACCACCATGAAAAACTTCTCCAAAGCTAATTTTGGGCTCATAAAAACAGAGGTGGCTAACTTCACAGCACCCATGCAAATCAAGAATTGTTGCATGACTGCCAAATCATACAACAATGCACTGTACGAACACGTACACAAATGCATGGATCTCACCATACCCAATAGAACCAAGATGCTCTCCTCCAAAAAATGGAAGCCAATCTGGTGGTCCCCTGCCATAAAAAACTCTACAACAGAAGGAGGAAACTGATGCAGAATAAGGTAAAGTCCCAAGACTGGAAAAACTCCCTTATCAGCCGCAACAAAAAGTTGAGATCCCTCATTAAATCCTCTAAAGCTAGCTATGAAAACAGAATTGCAGCAGATAGTAAAGACAACCACAAGGCCTTCTATAGTTATGTAAAGAATCTCCATGGCAATACCCAGATTTGCTCTGAGCTACTGCACAATGGTACCTTCTATAACAAGCCAACAGATATTGCCAATATACTGGCTGACAGATTCAGTACCAACTTTACCTCTCTCACCCCCCCCCCAAAGGACCAATCACAACACCAGTAGATTGCCAGGCACCCAGTATTACTGCTGCACAGGTTAAAACAGCACTGTCCAAGGCCATGAATACAGCTTCTATGGGACCTGACAATATCCCTGGCTGTGCTCTTCATAAACTACAGAGTGAACTGCCACCTCACCTGTGTGCCCTGTTCAATCACAGCCTCACCTCAGGCTTTGTCCCTACAGAATGATGCACTGCTACAGTCATCCCTCTCCACAAAGGAGGAGTGACTACAGACCCTGGGAACAATCACCCCATTAGCCTGACAAGTCTGACATGGAAAGCTATGGAATGCATCATCATGGACCTAATAAAGAATATAGGGAATCTCCAAACTCTGGATCCTACATAGTTTGGTTTTGTGAAGGGTAGATCATGCCTGGTCAACTTATTTGAGTCAGTCACCAGAGCTGTGGATGAAGGGAAGGTGGTTCATACAGCCTACCTTTATCTGGCCAAGGCCTTTGATACCATTCCCCACTCAGGAATCATAGAAAAACTCACTAAGCTAGGCATCAACCCCTATATCACTAGCTGGCTTGCAAAGTGGCTCACAGATAGAACCCACAGTGTGAAAGTAGCTGACTCCAAGTCAGACAGCTGACCAGTCATGAGTGAAGTCCCACATGGTTCGGCCCTGGGTCCTCTCCTGTTTATCTACTTTTCTGAAGTCCAGGCCAACAAGAAGGGACCGAGGCTGACAAAGTTCGCAGATGACTGCAAGTTGGGAGCTATTATTAATTCCCCAAGTGATGCTGACATCCTACAGAAAGGCCTCACTGAGACCAACGACTGGTGTCAGAATTATGGCCTTAAGCTCAATGCCAAAAAGTACGTCATCATTCCCCTTGGGAAAAACCTGGTTCCCTTGAATTACCACATTGATGGTAGTCCACTGAATACAGAAGGTGTTATAAGAGATCTGGGAACGCAGGTTGACAGCAACCTCTGTTTTGACCACCACATTGCCACTGTGGTCAGAAAAGCTCTTCTATGTGACACATCTCATTACTAAGGGTTTTGCATCCAGGAAGAAAGAGGCCATTGTCTCCCTCTACTCTTCCATCATTAGGCCAGTCATTGAGTAAAATGGCCCATTTGGCATGTACCTCAGTAGACACCTGCAACAACTGGAGAGGCCGCAAAAGTACCTCACAAAAAGGATCCTAGGCCTTAAACACTTGTCCTATATGGACAGACTCAAAAAACTACAACTATTCTCTGTCTCATATTGACTACTTAGAGGCAATCTCTGCTTGACTTACAAAGCCATGTCTGACCCAGCTCTGTTAGAAATGCTACATCTACAGAAATCCCAATCCCTCCGCACCACACACTCCAGAGACCTCAACCTCATTACCACAGAACATGCTGGATGGACAGGTTCATAACCCAGAAACTGCCCATGCTATGGAACAGACTTCCCATACATGTCAAGCTGAGCACCTCACTGGCCCTCTTCAAGATAAATCTTGATGAGTGGATGCAAAATAGAAAATTCACCTTGGTGATCACTCCAGTGGCTCTACTCGACAGAGGCACTGGGAACCAAGGTCGGGTGGAACAAAGTCAGGGTAATCCTATGGGCTAGGCTTGTAAAGGCTGCAGGGCCATTAGCCTAGTACACACCTATGAACCTATAAACCTATTTATTTATTTCATTTTATTTTACATTTGTTAACCGGAAAGCCTGACAAGGCACAGGTCCTTTTTCATAGAATTATAAACGTAACATAAATTGATAAATATGTGAGAAATAATGAAATATATTCACAGAAAGCAATACAAAAAACAGTTATGTAATGAAGAATAAGACAATTCTCCAGAAGTAAATATTTACATCATGCATAATACATAGTATATACAATTTAAATGAGAGAGAGAGACTAGTTTCTGAACAGCTGAGGTCACTTAAAGAGAATTGAGATCAGGGCTATCCAGGATAGTTGCAAGAATAGTGCCAGGAGTCAGTTAAGTGTGATTTTAGGAGATTTTTAAATTGTAGAATAAAACAGTTGAAGGTTATGGGGGATGGCAATTTATTCCATATTTTAGGAACAAAGTTTGAAAACAGTGATTCCCCAGCTGAGTTGTTAGCTTTGGTGGTGTCAAGAAGGACTTTATTACTGGAACAAAGGGCAATAATAGCGATGTGTGGCTTTATAAGATTTTTGGAGAGCAGGGGTTTTATCTGGTTAAAGCAATATTCTGTGGGCAAAGGTTAACTGGTTAAAATGTAGCAGCTGCGGAATTTCAAGCCACTTTGTTTAAGAGATAAACAGTGATGTCTCCTGTATGAGGCATCAGTGGCAAATTTGGCAATTTTATTGTAACAAGATTCCAGTTTGTTTATATCAGTTTTGCGGATGTTGGTTACAACTGGTGAAGCGTATATGAGAGTTGACAAGAGATGGGTACAAGCGATAGTTGCTTTTGTATTTCTTGTTAGAAATTGTTTGTTTCTTTATAGAAGACCTAATTTCTTGGGACTTTTTAATGGTTTGAGCTATGTAAAGATCAAATTTCAAGTTACTGTCAAATTCTATGCCTAGCCATTTAGTGTGAGCTACTGAGGTTATAATAGTTTTATTTTTGGATAGGATGTTGAAAGACACAGAAAACGAGGGGGATTTTGATGTGTAGAAGAGGAGGAAATTTGTTTTGATGGAGTTTAGAATGAGTGAGTTAGTAAGCCATCATGCCACAGATAGAAAGGAGTTTTGGGTTTTGGTGTGGAGTTCTTGAAGGAAGGAGGTTGCACATTATAAAGTTGAGTCATCTGCATATTGTACCACTGTGACATGGAGTGTGGAGGTGTGGAGCTGGTTGGTGAAGAGAAAGAATAGAAGAGGTCCAAGGATGGAGCCTTGTGGGACCCCTAAGGTAACTGGGAGTGGGGTGGAGATGGTGTTGCCATTAAGCAGCCTGCTGTCATCTTGAGAGATAGCCTTGGTACCAGGTAATTGAGGAGTTACTAAGGTTTAATGCTGGGATAACACTGATGAGTTTATTGTGATTTACCATATCAAAAGCTTTTGACAAGTCCAAAAACATAGCAGATACAAATTGGCCATCATTTCTATAGTTGTTTACTGCGTTAATGAAGGACAGTAGGGCTGTGGTGGTGGTATGAGAGGGGCGAAAGCCCTGTTGAGTGTTTGATAACAGTTTATGTATGTATCAGAAAGTAGTCCATGAATTGGGTATGTACAGCTCTTTCTAGGATTTTAAATAAGGGTGACAGGATGACGATTGGGTGATAATTAGTAAGTTTGGTGGAATTATCTCCCTTGTGTAAGGGTAGAATGTGGGAGATTAATTTTACTCAGTATAATTGGGTACCCTTGTAAGAGCCTTAGAGCAGCTGGCTATGGAGTGTTCTGGTGGCAGTATCTACCTTATAGTCTGGGCAGAGAGGGCATAGCAGGCAAATATGTGCCAGCCTTACCCAGATGTGTGTGTGTTTTGTGTGTGTGAAAATCAAATCTCAAAGACTGTGTGCCAGCTACTTGGAGCAGGGACACAGAGCACTGGTTTCACAAAGAGGGTGGTGGAGGACTTGGAACACTTGTCTTAGGGCTCAGCTTTACTGCTGTGGTCAGTGTGGGGTCTTATTTGGGGCCTGATGAAACAGAGGGAATCCCATCCCCAGGACAGGAGTGGGCGCCCTGTGTGCTCTTAAGGGAACTTGTGCTAAGTGCAGAGTTACATCTGGAAATTCGGTGTGTATCTATCTTTGTTCCAAGTGAATGTCCCTCAAAGGTGTCTGTGGTGAGGATCGAGGCTCCTTAATTACTGGCTCAGAGGAGGGGAGTCACACCCCCTACCCAAACTAACATCTGGAATGCAGTCAGTTCTGTCCCCTACTGAAACTACCATCTGTATTACAGCTGGTACTGTTCCCCTACCCAAACTACTGTCTGGATTATAGCTGGTGTTGTCCCCCACCCTAAACTACTATCTGGACTACAGCTGGTGATGTCACCCTACTCAGACTACCATCTGGATCACAACCGGTGTTGTCCCCCAACTTAAACTACCATCTACATTACAGCTGCTGCTGTCTCCCTACCCAAACTACCATTTGGATGACAGTTGGTACAGTCCCTCTCTGCCCAAACTATCATCTGGATTACATCTGGTGCTGTCACCCCACTCAAAATATCTTAAATACAGTTGGTGCTTCTTGAAAAAAATGTTATGTCTGACCCTTCTAAAAGTACTATAAGAAACTCCTAAAATATCCTTTTATTTCTGTTTCTCTCTCTCTCTCTCTCTCTCTCCCCACGCCTCTGTTACGCAATGCAACATTAGATACACCTTCTGAACTACTTGGTTGAAGGAGAGAAGGGGGAGTGTCACAATGTGAAACCAAGATTCGTTTTTCTTTCCTTTCCTTTTAAACTTCCCCTTCTCAGAGCATAATGTCCATATAAGAACGTTTTACAGAGGGGGGATAAAGCAATGCATGGGTATGTGTGTGTGTGTGTGTGTGTGTGTGTGTGTGTGTGTGTGTGTGTGTGTGTGTGTGTGTGTGTGTGTGTGTGTGTGTGTGGACTTACCAAAATTCAGTGAAGTTACTTTCACTGCAAGATATTCTTCATTACTCACAGACTTAGTTTTCATCAACTAAAGATAATACCCACTTAAAAAAGATGCACAAGAAAGTCATATATCACAACGGGTTGGAATAGAATATATAATACAGGGTGGGCTACAGGACATCAGCAAATGATAAATCCAGCTAGCAAATCATAACAGCTGTCTTCAGACTAGCACTATTACACAAACAGGGTAGTACACAGTAATCAGCAGCGGCATTACTGTGCAGATAACTCTGCAGACTCTGTTAAGAATACGCTACTGTTTTACAATACACACACACAGACACACACATACAAAACATCAGGTTCTCAGACAGAATGCGATACACACACACACACACACAAATCAGGTTCTTAGAATGCAATAAACACACACACACACACACACACACACACACACACACACACACAAACATCAGGTTCTTAGAATGCGATACACACACACATACACACACACACACACACACACACACACACACACACACACACACACACACATCAGGTTCTTAGAATGCAATATACACACACACACACATACACACACACACACACACACCACACAATATCAGGTTCTAAAGATTGACACACACACACAAAACAACACACACACACACACACACACACACACACACACACAAAACAACAGGTTCTTAGACAGAGTGCATAAAAACAGCTTTCCTAATTATGTCCAGCTTAACAAGATACTGTGGGAGGAACAAGGATACGACCTCTTACAAATTCAACAGATGAAAGGTTCAGCACACAGGTAATAAGCTACTAAGTATAATACAAAGTTGAATATAATAAAAAACAAAGGAAAAATAATCATTGAGACGGTGCACTATATCTCACTGCTGTAGCCAGCAGTCTTTCAGTTATCACTCAGCAACACTGCCGCAGAGGACCCACCAGTTATTCAAGTGCGATTTGAGCACCACACAGCCAACATCACTAACAATATATCAAGCAACCAATGAACTGTCTGAGCTTCTTTTTTTATTTATCTCTTTTAGTTCTTCATACTCAAAATGCTTCTGATTTAAACAGTAAAGTCCACCAAAGACAGTTTTCTGTTCATCCCTCCCCTACCATTATCACAGTACCTGTTCTGGACCGCCATGTCTCAAACTGTGTTGCGCTTAGAAAAGTGACTGGTCACAGATGCAGTAAGACCACAGCTACTGAGCTTCCTGTTTAAAGGTAAAAAAGGGGAAACTAAGAGACACAGTTCCTTTCATTACCAATTAAATGTGAAGTGCAGAGTGACGCACATGCTTTTTGGCTGAGACCCAAATGATTACTGGCGCACAGTAATACATAGTCAGTGTTATCAAATTAGTAAATAAGATGTCCACATTGTGGAGTCTTAAGTAAAAGTATTGCTATCCTGCCCTGTACTATTATGCTAAGTTTTGTCCAGTTTTCATTTCTTCTTCATCCTTCCAAAGTGTCCATGCACATCTCTTAGAAACTACACTATTCTCTCTACAGGGCAATTGTAAATCACTTCCTGTCCCAAAAGACCACAATGCCATACATAATAGTAATAATAATGATGATGATGATGATGATGTAATGATAATAATTAAAATTCTGCTGGAATAGACTGCATTTTTCTGCAGATTATTCGAGCCAGCACCCTCATTCAGCCTACATGAAAAGCACTCCTCATACATGCTATCAAATTTGATGACATAAGAATACCACAGATATCGTAACAGCATTACTAGAAATTAGTGGGCCTCAGTGCTACAAATTTGGTTTAATTGTTGCTACACTTATTCAAAATGTCACACGACCACTAACATAAAAGCTATGACATATTATATTTACTTATACATGTACTCATTCTCTGATACTCATTTTATGCAGATCCTATTACAGCATTCACTGTTCACAAGGCAGAGAAACTAATTCTGGATAAGATGCCAGTATATCACAAGAGGCATGCCCTCAATTACATATGGAATACGCACCTTTGTGAATGTTTTTGGGATGCAGAAAGAAACCACAGCACCTGCTGAAAACCTGCAAAGGCATGGAAACTCCACACAGAAGGCACCTTGCTTGGAAAACCAACTAGAGGATGAATTGCTTACAAACAGCAACATAGACCATTGTGACTCATTTCTTTCCCAGTTCATACAAACTAGTTCATTGCCACCAACTAATTCGGAATCAGAACAACCATTTCTTTCCCAGTTCATACAAACTAGTTCATCACCATCAACTAATTGTGAATCAGAACAAAAAAAATCTTCAACATACCTTTCACAACATGCCCTAGTGACTTAAATCAGACTTCCTTCCATGTGACAATGTACTTGCATCACCATAAGTACCAGCAAGCGACTGAAATACTCTTCTCAGAGGGCTAAGGAAGTAGGGGGCTTTGACCATCAAGGACCACAGCTATGGTGATTACAGTCCCTTACAACAATATTCAGAGAAAATTTTTTAACTTTAACAGCATGGTGGAATTTTTGCCCCAGTTCAGGATCTTGGTCTAAAGGGTCATTTAAGTTGCTGTTTAAGACCTTTCATTTAAGTCAATTCTAATCTGTCTCTAAGTACAACCATCACTATGAACTGTGGTTTATAACTACTATACTTAATCTTGCACAGGCTAAGAAGCTCCCCCATCCAAAATGCTAGACCTTGAACCATCCTAAACTGTTCACAGAAAATTTAAATGACCTATTATGCTATTGTTGTTGCACATAAGGCGTCTCTCCATCTTAAAACTTGGCTTGTTGCTACAAACCCACAGTGTAACATTGCCTGTCTGCAATGTTTTCCCTAATCCATATCATATTAATCACTGTTATCCATTTTTACTTGTCAGCTACTACCAGAAACTTCCAACGTAGCAAAGTCAAGGTTGAACCCAAAAAGACCTGGCAGTTAACAACCATATTGTTTTTAGTCCCACTCCTAAACATATACAATACTATTTACACTGACTGAAATTTGGGATGCTACCATATTTCAAAAGCTTTAAAAACATAGGTTAGAATTGTAAGAAAACTATTAACAATAATAAAACTCTCACCGCGTCAGCTGCTGACACAAGATTCAATATGGAAGAAACCGACAGACCACCCCCTCGCAGTTCAGTATCTTTCAAGCAATGCTGTCTGGAACATTCCTGCAGAATAGGGTCCCTACTTCTTTCCTGGATTATCAAAGTTGTGTTTGGAGATGAGCTGACAAGAAGCATAAATTCCTGAAAAGTTGCAGCAGAGCTAGTTTCTACATAAAAGCTTGAAGCTTTGGCACCTCCCCAGCTGTAAGAAAAAAAAGCCCTTCGGGGCAATGATTAACATTCTCGCAGCACATCTGTTTGGCAACAAAATCCACATGCAATCCCACATCTCAGTAACTGACAGAGCACTTCTGACAAGAGAAAATCAGCTCTACCCCAGGCAGGCAACAGAACCAAAGCAACTTTCAAGCAAAACCTTTTTACCTCTGCAAGAGTCTTTAAAATGAATTACATGTTCTTAAGATTAAAATCTGCAGAAAATGGCTTCTCCACATCTGCATGCATTTACAGCCCTAAAATATTACTCTTCAAACTTTTCTGTCCACTTATTTTTCAGTCACAAACCTTCAGAAGTGCCTTGGGATTTAAAGGAGAAAGAATAACTTATTTACAGTTTGTTGACTAGCTGCACAGGTTTCCAGCTTACTTCACTACTGGGAATTCCAGTAATTTTGGTGACAGCCATTCCCAATAAACTGGTCCGGAATACTGAACAATAGTGAACATATTGTACATGATGCATTTAAGTTTATAAGCAAATTTCTTAGTATTGCTTTCAGATTATATGTGCAGTTTCAGTTCGCCACCGTTGCGAGTGTTATCCGTATGTGAAATGAAAGCTGAATTTCTTGCTAAAGCCCTGCTTGAACTCTACATTCCTGTTGTTCACACTGTACATGATATAACTTGTGAAGAAATGTGAGAGAACAGGAAAAAACTCATGCTTTCATACAAAATTTATGTGGCAGTAAGTTAAACACAGAAGATTGTTTTCAGAAAGAGGTGTCACGTGGATACAATTACCAAAAGCCACAAAATCAAAATCAGCTGTAAATGAATTTCCTGTTAACTGTATCAAAGTATGCTGTTCTATTAACTGAACTATTATGATATGCATCAAAATAACAGTTCTGGAAAACAATATATCTGCTTTTCATTAGGATCAGAAATTGTATTTCTTTAGAAGGGAATGAAAGCAAGCTTAACAAATTATCTCAAACTGCAGGCTACTTGTAGCAAAAAGGTGAATTATAAACGACATTACAGTTTTTAAATCTGCACAGGAAGTTAACAGGCTCATACTGTAATGTGATACCTAAAATTATTTTGAAATGGGCTGATATGAACAAGTATTCCATGCATGAACATAACCAAAGTCATACAGTGAGTAGTAATTCATCTTTCTCCGGGTATGAAAGATGAAATACCCTTTTAACAACTGCATTCAGCCTAAAGTCCTGTGTTACACCACCCATATGTATGTGACTATCTGCACTGGAAAACCTGGCTACGATACCCCTCAACTGTCCTGATTTTTCAGAATGTCCAGATTTTTGCATTATTTTTGGCCTGTTCCACATAAAATTTTTGGCTTTTTGGCAAATCGTTGAGGAATGAAGTCAGAAAATAATGACAAACATTTGAATTTCAGACTTCATACCCTTCGGAAAAGTCATGCAAATATAAAATATGTTATTCTATCAACATTCTAAGTTCAAAAGAGCAATATTTAAAATTGTCCCTATTTTTGAGCCTTTCCCCCCATTACTTATGGCTTTGTCCAGATTCCCCACTCTCCCAAGTTGAGAGGTATGTTGGCTATGCTGCTTCTCCACAAAGACACACAAACTGCTGAGGACTTCCTGTCCCCCCTGTTAAAAGCTGTCTGTCAAATGACAACTTTCTGTGCAACCTATATGTTTTGAAAATTGCCCACATCAAATTTCATCCCCTAAATTTTATAGTCTCCATGTATACCCCACTCCCACTTGTTAACACCACCTATCAGCTGCCTACAATAAGAGTATAATTTGATAATTACTTTTCTTTTGTAAGGGTATACATATGTACAGGTATTAAAGTATACTCAAATAATCAACTAAAGATGGACCCTTGCCCTCAAAAAAATAAATAAATAATATATATATATATATATATATATATATATATATATATATATATATATATATGACTTTACTATACTGTAATAACTTTCTCCTTTTCACTAAACTACCTATTGTATAGTGTACTTTCCTTTACTGTCTCTAGATATTTCTGTTAAATTCTATTTAAAACCGACACTGTACCTGTCAATCCTGGTCAACAAATGTAAAATAAATAAATAAAAATAAATAATAATAATGAGCTTATATTCCTGGATCCTGGATTCACTCCCACTGTTCTTTCAGTACATCGGGCAACAAGTGCCCTTCAGCACTCGTAGTTTCTGTAGCAGGTACTGGTTTTACGGGATTGGGTTGCTAGCCCAAGGCCCAACCCTCGTCAGAGGGTGCAATGAGCTTATATTAACTTAGGGTAATTAATTGTTTCAGGAAGGGAAGGGGAGGCTAAAGATGTGAAAAGTACATCTCCATTACCTAGTAAACACAATTTAGCCAAAGAAATGCATGTAAAAAAGATGAAGTACAGATACAAACAGAAGTACTCATGGCCATAGTTATGTACACATCTGCTAAATTACTGAAGCAAATTTGTGTATATCCGAGCAGTAGTCTCCTTTCCAAATTTTACCACAAAAAAAAACAAAAAAAACCCCCAAAAAACAAAAAAAATAAAAGTGATATCCAGTGCAGACACATGTACTCACAACTACCAGTGAGCTGCATGACATGACTTGAGTTCGCCATTCCAGATGACACTGAATTCACACTCGGGTGGGGGGGGCTTAAATGAAAACAATTTGTAACAGTTACCTAATGTGGGAATATGTAATTTAAATTGTAATATAATTTTATTCAACAGGCAAGTAGGAATATCCAACTTCATTTTTAGTTTATTCGTCCGGTAACTAGGCAAGTGAAAGAGTCTATTTTGGACTCTTTCTAGCCAAACCTACATTATAAGACCATAAGTAAATGTAATGTGCACGGAAATTTTACAGCAGCCAATCAACCAGCATGGACAGAATTCATAAACATACCTTGATGTGTCACAGCGGTGTATATGTTGAGGCACATTTTTGGTATTCAGGGAACACCCATGCATGGCATGGCATGGTCCTTTAACATGAAGACATACAACACCGAGAAGGGCTGGTCCTGTGGCCATGCTGAAAGCTAATTAAGAATTCCAGGGAGAAAGGCACCTGCTAATTAGCCACATGCTTTCTCCTCAGAACTGACCCTAGGAAGCCATCTACATGGTCAAGTGATGTAAGAAAGCACTGTGCTCTACAGATCAGCACAGTCATCCCGACCATGTCATGGTAACAAATGTGGTCAAAAGGCTGTGTTCAACTACTGGACATGAATGTGGTGGGGGAAACTACTAGACACCAGAGCTTGCTTTAAAAGTGCCATAGCCACACAAACATCTAAGCAGGTATCGGGGTGAGGGAGAAGTATCAGACACCAAGAAGAAATGTCCAAAATGCTGTAGCAGCACCAATGTTACTAAGGGGAATGGGGGGGGGGGGATACAGTGCAGTACAGGTACCAAGAAGAACTGTCTAAAGTGCTGTACCAACACCAGCATCACTACAGGGATCAGGTGGTGGGGAGATACAGTGTTTTACCTGCACCAATGTTACCGTGGGGCCTGAGGAATGGAGGGATTTACTAGACACCAGGGAATGCTTTAAGTGATGTGATGGAACCAATGTTATAATGGAGATCAGAGAATGGGGGGAAGCTTTAAGTGTCATGATGGCACTGACTTTACAATGGGAATTGATGGTAAGGAAGATACAATAGGCACCAGGGAATGCTTTAAGTGCCAAGATGGCACCAACATTGCAACATGGATCAGGGGTCAGGGGGGAAAAGCTAGACACCCGAGATTGCTCCTTAACGTGACCTAAGGCACTGACCAGTATAACAAGGATAGAGGGGGCAGTATGGCTATTAGGGGTGGAAGAAACCACTGGACTCCAATTATAAGTGCCATAATGACACACACTTGGGGATGGGGAGCCCCTACATCACCAGGTATGAATCTTTAAAGTGCCATTTATCGCAAACAGTGTAATGGGAAAGAGGGGGGTTGATATATTAGACACCAGGGCCTAATATTTATTTATTTATTTACTTATGGATTGATTGATTGATTAATTGACATTTGATTATCAGGTAAAGCCGACTGAGTAGAATCCCATTTTCAGCTGTAGCCTGGGGAGAAAAGCTCCAAAGAGAGAAAATACTAAGTAGTTTGGAGGTGGGGAGATCCACAGGAAGGATAGGGTTGGGTACAAGGACTGAGATGTGTGTGTGTGTGTGTGTGTGTGTGTGTGTGTGTGTGTGTGTGTGTGTGTGTGTGTGTGTGTGTGTGTGAATAACTGGAGGTGGGGATTCCACTATCTACACAAGCAGCAGGTTACTACTGCGATGTGCAGCTCAACCATGATCTGTACATCACAGTACTAATTTTGATTCAGGAAACATGCAAATTTGCTGATAATAAGGTTTTACCTTGTTGTAGCTAGCATGTTCCTGAACCACAAATGGGTGTGCTGCGCTGGAAAGGTCTTTCTAGGGCAAGCCGTATGACTTGTGCTAGGGGCTTAAATGACTTCCCAGGCATGTTTTTTGGAAGGAAACTCAGTAGCCAGAAAAACAGAGATCTTAACTGCTGAATCACTGTGTTGCTCAAATACTGCATAAATCCAAATATCCTTTAATACATGTCTGCATTTATCAAAAAAGAGAAGTTATGATTAAACTATGTATAATTGCCTTCAACGTAGCAACAACATAAAATTGTTGCTCAACCCACTTCTTATACGTTGCACAAATAACCGGTTACTCTCTATGTTCCCAGCTTCATTTCATCTTCTACCCGTTCTCTTTATTGCTTCTACTTCCCTTTTCATACCATACAGAGGTGGTTACTCTATCCACTTTAGTATGCATAGGTTAGTTAATCTCCATCCCACAAACACACAGACACACTCTTTTTGATTATGAAATATCATTCAACTGGAATTGCAATCCCTTAGTTTTATTACTGTCTCCAAGAACTCAGTGTTTGATAAAATCCCACTATATATTCAGTGCTCTATAAAACGACACCCACTAAACATAATGCTCATACTCTGTAAATCCAAAATGTGTCTACCTGAGTATATAATGGCTCATAACATTGTAGTTCTCTTTTCTGACCACATATAACCACCACACATTAACTGCACTATAAATGACATTTTATTTTGTTTTTATTCTGTATTTGTTTACCATGGTAGTGCACTGACAGTTATTTCACCATTTGCAGATACAGCCTGGCCACCGTGAAAGAAAAAAAATTCCCATAATATCATAAGCATAATACTAATATTACTACTAGAACTACTACAACTAATAATAATAATAATAACAATTATAATATAACTTGATTAAGATGTCAGAGTGGAGAGGCACAACATAACTGAGAGGAGATTTTTAACTATTTCTACACAAAGAAAATTAACATTTGCATATATTGGTTATGTATAATATGACAGAGTACAGAAGTATATAGAGTGTATACAGAAATAAAGAGGTGAAGTAGCAGATAAAGAAGTGACAAAGGCAGAGATTGAGGTATCTAGGTTATGTGCCCACTTTTGTGGCAGGTATATTTGGTCTGCATTTCAGGGTGGCCTGAAGGTCTTGGAGGGTTTTTTTGTTTGTTTTTTGAGGTGGGTGGGTAGGTAGGGATTAGCACAGAGATGGTTCAGTTATGGAAAAGATTTGTTTGCTGAATTTAATATTGTATTCAAGAGTAGATAGGCTGAGAGCAGTTTGTGAGAAGTGATGGAGATTGCATGTGATGATTTTTTCATGTGGTTTGGTAGATAAGGCGACACAGAATTGCAGCCATAATAAATTAAAGAGATGGGTGCCAAGAAGAAGATCAGCTACTTGTTTAATGAGGAGACATTTTGCTTTATTAAGAATGCAGCATAGGGTTCTTGAGGTGGGGAGTTACAATCATAGGTAGATCTATACGAGTAAAGTGCTTTGAGATAAGAAAAGCTCCATATAAACCAGCGATTCTCTGGACATTTACTTTATTGAATATTTAATAATTTTGGCTCGTCTTAACTGTCAGTTATAATTACAGTTTAAGTGAGTGCCTTATGTTTACTTGTCCTTCTTTCGGCTTTTCCCGGTTAGGGGTTGCCACAGCGGATCACCTGTCTGCTCATGACTGGCAGTGGAATTTTACAGTGTCGAGTTACCAGCCTGGTGCCCAACCTTCCACTGAAGGCATATACACGCACACACTCACACCTCGGGCCAATGTAGAGTATCCAATCCACCTACAGCATGTCTTTGGGATGTGGGAGGAAACTGGAGCACCCGGAGGAAACCCACGCGACCACAGGGAGGACATGCAGACTCCACACAGAAGGCACCCCAGCCAAGGATCAAACTGGAGAACCTCTTGCTGTGAGGCAGCAATGCTAACCGCTGCACCACCGCGGCTGCCCCTTAAGTTTACTTGTTGTTACATATGTAAAATCTTTCCTGTGTTTAAACTTACTAGATGCAAATACATTTCTTTTTTATTTTATGGTCTTGTGGCCAGGAATATTGCTTGACACTGTCCAGTAAGATGAGATGACTTACTTGCTACAATGATTAGCACATTTATTAATGGCCATTTATTGTGATGAGACAATACTATTTAAAGGAAAACTCCACATTAAAAGTAAAAAAATGCATATGTTTTCCTATAGCTTAACATTTTTTACTAATGAATCAGAATCATTCTAGGTGTTTGTTAATACTTTATCTCCTAGAACCCCTCAACAGCTGTCACAGGCATTGCCATACTGATGTGATTTTATTTTTCAGTCTATTTGTCTTCTTCCCATAACAGAGTTTGGGTCCCTATAATATGACATATCCTAGACAGCATAAATTATTTTTTCTCTACTTAGTTTAACTTAGGATAGGAAATTCATGGGTGTTTACTGAATGCTCATTTCACTGAATCACAAATGGTTTAACTCAATTTATGGAAAACTCATTTTATTGAATCATAATTGACAGAAAACTGTATAAGTCTATATGCAGTATGTTACGTTGTTTCTGATTGTAGAAGTTATTGGGAAAGTGAATTTACAAGAGTATGTGCAAAATGAGAAATGGGGTTGAGGATGGATGGATGTGGATCGGTAATGAACACCTCTATGTTGTACCTCAAGATTTGTAAAAGTTTGTGTTTCTGCATCAGCACTGACTCACCATGTTGGTATTTTTCCCTTTTCTCTATGGTTGTGCAACCATGGGGTTAGTAAATATAAGTAAGGGATGTGTGGTCACTGTGTGTGGTACTTTTCCCTTTTCTCTATAGTTGTCCACCATGGTATTAGTATATATAAATATGGGACATGTAGGATGGAGGAGGGCTTGCACCCAGCAAAAAACAATTTTTATGGTATATTTGCTGTGCAGAAAGTTTTCTATCACTTGTAATTTAAACAAATGAGTTTTCAATGGAACGTTTTTCCAATAAATTGAGTTTGACCATTTGTAATTCAATGAAATGAGCAATTTATAAAATGACACACCTAAATTCATACCGCAGCATTCAGAAAAATGCTCACCCCAACACTAAATGCCAAACATGGGTTTGTCAATTAGTATAACAGCAAGAAAATGAGATTCAGAAATAGGTATAGCCACAGCGAGAAAGGCCTCATTGTTGGGTCATTAGTGTGCCTGTGAACTGCACACTAGCAGTGTCAGACATGACTTTGCTAGTGTTCTCCTTAGTACTCCATCCACTGTGTTAGCAAATGTACCCTCCTACACACTTACAGACTCATAAACACACACACACACACACACACACACACACACACACACACACACACACACACACACACACACACACACCCACCCACATCCACTCATCAACAAGCAAGCACGCCTACAGTTGATCACATTCATGGAAACACTCACCCACATGCACACTCCAACACGGGCACATGTATCCATACTCTTAATTCCCTACTTAACACACAAGTGCAATCGCCCAGGCAAACACACACATTCATAAATGCATACACAAACACACAAGCACACACGCAAACATTCACGCAACTTCATTCATTCCCTACAAACAAACATATGTGTCCATGCATGTATGCACATTCTAACACATTCCTTCAACCCTCTACATCTTCCTTAAACTTACCTGTACTGTGAGTACACAAGTAGCAGTGAATGGGAGATTGCCATGTTTTTATGCTGATCACTTTCTTTCAAGCAAATCAGGTTTGCAGACACTTTCAGGCAGCAGCACAAGTCTAATTATTATTAGCTATTCTCCCAGACTACTGCATTAACATGTAGCTCTGCCCAAGAGACCAGCCTTTGCCATGAGACACCCCCCCTCCCCCCATAAGTGGAAACTCTCAGTAGCAGAGTGGTCTCTGAATCAGAAGGGCTTAGTGAGATAGGAAACATATGGCTTCCCTATCAAACTAAGCCTTTTTGAATCCCAACTACAGTCTTGTCCATTGAGTTTCTGCATGCCATTGCACCAGCCATACACATTCTGATAGTTGGTGCAGAGAATTAATGCTGTGAGCTATTAACCAGTTGCTTCCTGGGGTCTCTACCATTTGATTCTCTCAGTTTCTGTCTGACTGACTGTGTGATTTTGAGCAAGTAAATTAAGCAAATAGAAATCCCAGGTTGAGTCAGAAAAAGATCTTTGGGGAACAGTGCTTTACTCTTGTTAAGTCATTCAAATAAAAAATAACTTTTTTCTGTATTGCTCTTTTTCTGAGAGTGTAGTGTAGTACTGACTAAGTGTTAATTTCACCTATTTCAACAAAGTGTTCTGCAGAGCTTGGGATAGTAATTAGACACGTTAATTAACTGTGCCACCACCCCTGAAATTAAACAACCAAATAAAATAGTATCTGTATTTCATCCATAAAGTGTTATAAGTTTAACCTGAAGCAAATAAGAGACAACGGTCACATGTAGGCTGAGCCAGATTCAGTCCATAATGACTTTCTGAAACTGGCGATCAGCAGTACATACAAAATGGACACCTGAAAACAAAAACGTGTAGTTTCCAGTTCACTTAAGAGCAACAGATAAAATTGCTGTCAAAACATATACAAATAGTGTTATTGTTGTGATGTCAGTCATAAAAAAATATTATGTATTCCTGTATAAAAGTGATGTTTGTATTTATTTTATATGTTACAGCATAAAAAATGAGAGTTGATAATATTTTGTATTAAAATTCAAGACAATGATGTTCCTTTGCCTTTGAGGGTAGGTCTTTTATAGGTAAATATGCCAGTAACACTCAGAAAATGTCATGAAAATTATATTGTTTTGGACATACAGATATTACATACAGGAAGGAAAAATAGCCAAAAAAGATAGGGGACAGTCCTCTGAATAACGATATATGGTAAAGGTGCTAAGCACTATCTCACTGAAATATTGCAGGATAAGATATAGAACTGCTAAGTAGTATTAATAAAATGGATATTCAAGGATGCTTAACTAACTATTGTTTTCAATATTAAAAAACATGTGGGAGGTCTGGGGTCATAATGCTGATTCAGTACATTGATAATTTCAGCATCCTGTATTGCTGCCTATCATAATGTCTGCAAGTGTTACACTGTACTCAGTATTTCCAAAAATGGAAAACACATTAGCACACTCTCACAATTAATCTGAATAAGATCTTATGATTTTTGTATGCAATACTGCGAGAATTTAAATCAAATCAAATCTAAGACATGTTAAAGCATGGCAGCCGTAGCTCAGCCTGGAAATCTGAGCAATAGCTGTCTCATTTGGTCCCCAGTGCCACTACCCGGTCTGGTGTTTCTCAATACTTGGTTGAGAATAAGGAAATAAAAAGGTCTGTGCTCTGATCTGACACTCCTCCCTTCCCTCCAAAGGAGAAGCACCAGGTCCCTAATACCGGCAGAAAAAAAGACAGAAAATCCACCCAAGGATGGCCAATCAACGAAATCTACAAATGTTCCAATTAAAATGTAGTCCTTTAATACGAATAAAACTTCGACTTGAAATAAAATGAAAAATAAAAAAGCTCAGAACTGTCCCTTGAAGATATCCGATAAGCGCTTTCGACTGTTGTCTTCCTGAGATCGTATAAGAGACTAGGGACTTCCATTTCCTTTTATATATGAAATTCTATACTGTTTGACCAATCACCATTGATAGATACTTGGCAACATCCAATCCAATCCAATGAAATATAGATGGCACAGTGGATTAATTACACTTTACATCTTCTGTTCTTTAAACCAGGTTTAAGGGGGACTATGCTATTTAAACCAGGGGGTTGATCTGCCCTCAGGTTAATAATCCATTTTTGTTTCTTTCAGCGCTGTCAAAGTCTCAATGTCCCCTTTGCGTGGACCAGAGAAAGCTCTGTTTTAAAGAACAGAAGATGTAAAGTGTAATTAATCCACTGTGCCATCTATATTTCATTGACAAATTTACAACTTTAAAACCAACTGACAAAGACAATACTATGTGAGCATTATCTGACTGAGACTAAAGTCATTTTTCAGCTTTTGTCAAAGGACATTTTATTGCCCGCTTATTGGCCAACATTATCTTTTTCATATCTTTATTAATAAAAGGAATTATATTAAGGAATGAAGAGAATATAATGATAAAAGTTACTTTCATATCTAAGAACAGAAGAAGTATGTAACAACAAAACTACTGTGCCATCTATATGACAAACCTGTAATTTGAATTTTGTCTGATGATAGTAACAACAAGTGAATTTTACCTGATTAAGGCCATATTTATTCTGGCCATTGTTAAAGGATATTATACTGCTTGTTTATCGAGCAACATCGTTTTCCTCATATTTTATATTTTTTATTGGGAAAAAGGAATGAACTCTTATATAAATGATTAAATGAAAAATAAGATCATTGCAACCAATGGTTTAATACATGTTGAAGTCACTTTTAGTGACAAAATCAAAGTATTTGCTGTTAGAACTAAAATATTTATGAAAAAAAGGGAAGTGATTTCCCTCATTTGCTTGAAAGAGATTGGAAGATGAACAGTTAATGTTGCTATTCTATCCACACGCTTTCCTGTTTTTGATAAGAGATAACACCCGAAGCAGGCATTGGTTGTATCTTTCGAAATGTGATATAATTTAGTTGAAGGATACTTAATGTAATTTCATAATTTTAAGTGGCATTATTTTGATTATGCAGGTAAAGATCCATCATACCTGCATAGCATTGTAATGAATAGAAAGTTATATTCACAAATTCCTTCGAAGATTTAATATTTGGAGTGTTTATGAATGCTTCTATTTACTTATGGATATTTCATCATTTAGAACAGCGCCACCTGTTATTGGTGTTGAGAATTAAAGGAAAATGGAAGAGTAATACTCACTTTGCTCATATTATCATCAATAATACAATATACATCCAATCAAAATGAAGGAATGGATCATCTAATTTACATACTTAATAAAGGCGGGAAACAGAAGCATAGAGTTGATTACATGCAAATTAATCTTGAGATAACAAGATAGGATTGGATGTTGCCAAGTATCCATCAATGGTGATTGGTCAAACAGTATAGAATTTCATATATAAAAGGAAATGGAAGTCCCTAGTGTCTTATACGATCTGAGGAAGACAACAGTCGAAAGCGCTTATCGGATATCTTCAAGGGACAGTTCTGAGCTTTTTTATTTTTCATTTTATTTCAAGTCGAAGTTTTATTCGTATTAAAGGACTACATTTTAATTGGAACATTTGTGGATTTCGTTGATTGGCCATCCTTGGGTGGATTTTCTGTCTTTTTTCTGCCTATATTGACTGTTTTTGTGACAGACCACCTTTAGCATTTGGGAGTTATTTGTTCATTTGTAGGTCCCTAATACCCTCACAGTCTATGTGAGAGAAAAAAAAATGAGCGTTTGATCTGGTGAGCTCCTTCCCTCCTAGCACCTGTCCACTCTACAGCCTGCCCTGGTGTTTATGTGAGGAACTTGAAATAAAAATGGATCTGCTGATTGCTCCCTGTGATACCTTGCACCCGGGGTGGCCACCTTCTTTACCCCAACCTAACCATCTTTCTGCTGTAAATGAAGTGCCTTGAACAATACAGGTGATGAATATTGTGGGTTCAAGTCCCTTTGAGGTCTTATGCCTTAGCTACTGTCTCATAGTGTGAGGATTTTGTATATATATATATATATATATATATATATATATATATATATATATACACACATACATATATATTTAGATATATTCTATCCATCCACAACTACTTTTTCCATTTTTGCACATGGGATTAGGGTGTCAGTTCAACACAGCTCGGATACCAATGTCTGAGTTCAGGTCTCAAGTGAGGCCTCTCAGGCAAACCAAACCAATTTAAGCTAAAACACAACTGTTTATATGTATTCACACATTCCTTACTGTTCCTTTCTGTGAGGAATGCGTTGTGGTCTGGTGCAGCTGAGCTTTCAGAAACTGAAGCTCTGACTTAAGTCTGATTTCGGATTTGTTGACAGTTGAATTGTTTTTGGTGGTATTGGTGTTTCTGTTTCCAATACAAATTGAGTTAGTTTCTGCTTGCTCTTCTGAACTGCTGAGGGAGTGTCATGAAAGTCTTCAGAATGTTTTTTTTTTTTTTTTTTTTTTTTAATGTGAGAAGCAGCTGATTAAGAAATGTATTCGTATCTCTTTTTTTTGTGTATATTGGTTGTGAGTATAGTAACAGGTGGATTTGGGGGTTGCATATGTATGCAAAAGACACAGATGGGAGTATGCATTACAGATAAAACAGGATTGCTTGTGTATATGTATGTACATACACACTCATACACTCACACACTCATACAAATGCACATACCCATCTGTTTATATACATCTGCTTGCATAAGTAATGTGTATGCACCAGATACAGACTTGGGATTGTAAATCAGAAGTTTGACACACGGATACACTCACACACTCATACAAATGCACACCCATCTGTTTATATACATCTACTTGCATAAGTGATGTACATGCACCAGATACAGACTTGGGATTGTAAATCAGAAATTTGTCAGAACTGTTAGAAATATTATTGTGAGTGAACACAGTAAGGAAGAGTGTGGAAAGTGATGTAGCAGCAGTTTTCCCACAAATCTTCAGATTATCCTGACTTGCACAGCCATTAAGAGGAAGAGTCAACTTCACAGGCTTTGCTGTCAGCAGTGGTGGGAGGAGGGAGGGAATATTCATTGCTCATGGACAGGTAAAGTTTGAATGTACTTGTGAATTTTATGTATGTGTACACACACACACACACACACACACACACACACACACACACACACACACACACACACACACACACATACACACACACACACACACACACACACACACACACACACACACACACACACACACACACACACACACTATATATATATATATAGTAGTGTGGAGGGTCTTGGATGGGGGAAGCATATTAGGAGGAAATCCTTTTTGGATGTCTATGTGTGCAGACAGCATCAAAGGAATACCATTAGCTAGTCAGTCTGTCTTGTGAAAATTGAGATCTGATTGGTCTTGATGCTTGACAAGACTCCTCTTTTGTTCAGGAGAACTGGTTATTTACCAGTTAAGGGCATGTATGATTCATTTAATATGATGAACAGGCGGGATTTAAAAAGGAGTCCATGGAAGAAGTCATTTGCAACTTAAAGACACTGTGCATACATTTTCATTGTAAACATATTGTTTGCATGTGTAATGTATGAGATATATATATATATATATATATATATATATATATATATATATATATATATATATATATATATTATAAATATTAAAATAGACATGCACATTATAATGTATATAAGAGCCAATAAGGTGAAGTGTGCTGAAACTGAGACTTTTTTTCTCCTCAGGAAATGCAGCAACCCTATAAGATGCTTAGAGTAATTAATGGGAGGGGATCAAGAGGTGAAGCCCCCAATGTTGGAGCGTTATTTTTTTCCCTAGCATCTTAATGAGTTGCATCCCAGCGAAAGAGCTTCGCAGCAGAGATAAAGAATCCTTCCATATATTTGTGTGAATGTGCATGTATATTTGTGAATTTATACATGCATACATATGGATGTGTTTTATGTATATAATGTAGGTATCCTATATTAGGTGTAGACACATTTGCACATGTGTATATCTGTATAATTTTTGTGATGATACAAGCCAGGTAAGGCTATAATAATAAAAAAATTACATTTTTTAGCAATTTACCTATGTTCTTTTGTAATTAAAGCTACACAATTCATCTAAATCTGTAATAATTATACTTGCTAAAAAGTAAAGTTCTCATTCTGCACATGCAAAGCACAGACATAAGCACAATTTCAAAGCACCCTAGATTACCTTAAGCAATTCCGCCATATCTATAACTAAAGTTTTACAGTATGCTTTTTCTGTTCTCTTTATTGTATAATTTTTTTTCACACACACCAAACACTGCCCACCTAAACTTATTTACATGTTTTTTTAGCTTTAATTACCAAAAAAGTCTGACTGGGTAAAGCACCTTTTCAACAAAGGCACAGGCAGAAAAGGATGTATACATTTGCTCATGTCATTTGTATGAGCTAACATAATACTATAATACATAATACTGAGCTTTATACAGTTTTCCAGTTGCTCACCATGTTAAGTACACTGTACTGTATTTACATCATGTTAATATCATACATATCTAAAGAAAATTCAGCATTATTTTGCAATTTATGCATAGGCACATTGAAATTTTAGTAGATGGACAGCAGATGAGGCATATACATTTTATCCCAACAGTTACTTGAGACTTGTAAACAGGTCACATTGTGAGGATGTTTCATCCTTACTTAATTTGGCTGTGTATGTGCGTGGGGGGATCTTGGTAATGGTGCAGGTACAAAAACAGGAGTGTTGTATTGATGGGTTAGATTTCATTAGGAATTTAAACTACAGATGGGAAATAAGGGAGCTTGGTAGTGGGGTTGTTACAAGTGCAGGACTGTTGTGCTGAGTGCTTACACAGAGGTTTTAAATAGTAGACAAGATAAGAGAGTTCCATAGTCTAATAAATTTAATGAACTGGCTGGTGGCAGACTATCTGTCTGAACTGTAGAGGATGTTGTGGGCCTTCTTAACGTGAGTGTAGGCTAATAGATTGTTAGCTTCGGCTATTTTAGGAGTTAGATCATTTTAGCCAGCTTTCAGCTTTTGTAAAGGCATAATTCTTCTTGGAGCTGTATGACTGAAAAGGCTGCACATATTAGTCATTTGTATATTAGATTAAATTTTCTGGAGGGAACATACTGTCTGAATTTTATTTTTAAATGTGTTAAAGAGAAATTTTCCTAGTATTGATCCTTGTGGCATGCCTAATGTTGTTTGTTGAGGAGCTGTCAGCTCGTCTGCCCAGCATACTGTGTCCTGTAGCTATGGTAACCTTTAAATCAGCTGAATGTACTGTTTGTGACATGCAGTTCCTTGAGCTTAGAAAATTATATGGATTGGGGAGCTGTTTATATCACAGCTTTAGGGTGACAGTGGATAGCACTACTGCCTCACAGCAAGAGTTTCCCTGGTTCGATTCCCAGCTGGGGTACATTCTATGTCCAGTCTGCATGTCCTCCTTGTGTTCGCGTGGGATTCCTCTGGGTGCTCTGGTTTCCTCCCACATTCCAAAGACATACAGTGGGTGGATTTGACAATATATAATGGCCATAGGTATTACTGTGGGTGCAAGTGTGTAGTATGGAAAAACTGTTGTGGCAAGGCTAGCCACCTGGTAATGTAAATCTTCTCTCTCTCTCTCTCTATATATATATATATATATATATATATATATATATATATATCATTCAATTCTATGAAAAAGTTTCAAGACTCACATTTTTCAGCATAGCCTAGATGTTACCTCAGCAAGGTACTACACAAAACAGTTCTATGCCCATATGAAGAACTGACAATACCTACCAGATTTAAACACAATGGGAAGTTTAATGTTTACTCACCCTGGTGGTCCACCAGTGTAAATAAACTCTACAATAAAAGAAAAAAAACTCCTTAAAAGTATACAACAGATCTAAGGACCCTCAAATCAAGGATAAAGTTTAAAAAATTGACTAAAAAATTAACAAAAAACAAGCTATTAGGAATACTAAGGCAGCCCAAGAATATAGATTATAATCTGAAGCGAAGAGCAACCACAAATCCTTCTTTAGTTACTGTAAAAAAATAAAAAATAACACCCAGCATGGTTCACAATTTATTCAACATGGCACCACCTACTCTGACCTGGGAGACATTGTCAATATATGCATCAAGAAATTCAGTGACAATGTCACGCTGGAAATGACTACTCAAAGTCCATTTATCCCTGAAGCCCTTAAACCCCCTTGCCCATCATTACCAAAGATCACATACTAATGGTGCTCTAAAATATTAAAAATACTTTCTCCATGGGACCTAACAGTATACCTGGCTGCCTCATAAACAGCTACAAGCAAGCAGTGGCAGAGGAATTCCTTAAAGTACTTAACTTAAGTTTAGCCACCGGATTCATCCCTGATCTTTGGCATAAAGCAGTGGTGATGCCACATCACAAAAGAGTAACCCTCCAGAATTACCGGCCCATCATCCTGATGAGTGTGTCATATACAAAGCCATAGAGTATATTAGAAATGACCTAATCAAGTAACATTAAAAATCCCATCAGACTAGACCTGCAGCAGTTTAACTTTGTTATGAGTAGATCCTGTCTAATATGCCTGGCTAACTTCTATGAAAGAGTAACACAACTTCTGACAAAGGCTATGCTGTACACATGACATACCTTACCCTGGCCAAGGTCCTTGACACTACACCCCATGCTAGTACAGTTAATAACTTAAATGCATTACAAATAGATCTCTGTATGTCATAAGATGGATATCAAATTAGCTAGTGGACAAAACTCACAAATTGCGGGTAGTCAGTGCCTCATCAAAGAGTAAGAAAGTAACCACTGGTGTTCCACAGAACTCCGTTCTGGGACCACTTTTATTTAGCATTTACTTTTCCAACATCCAGAACACAGACCATGACTTCTGGCAAACCATGTTTGCTGATGATGAAGTCCCCCTCTGATACCCAATCCTACAAAAACAACTTACACTTGTAAATACCTGGTATGCTAACAAAAATGCTAAACATAGTTGCATTTGGTAAACCATCCCTATCCCCAACATACGACAGAGAACAGTATCCCACTCCAAAATGAGAATTTTGTTAGAGACCTTGTTATTTGGGTTGATAATTCTAACTCCTTTGATCCTTACATAAAGACAGTAGTTAGAATGTCTTTCTACTTAGAGCAGCTGATCACCAAAAGGATATCTATCAGATCCTAAAAGGTCATTGTCCCATTATATTCAGCCTTGATTAGGCCAACTGCCTAATATTCTGCCAACAGTCCCTGATAGGGAAGGTATTTTTTGACGGACAGATCAGACACCAGACTGGCTTGTTCTCATTCTGTCAGCTCTCCTTTCCAATTTATTTGCTCCAAGTATTGTGGCTCCTGTCTTAGTTTCTCCTTAAAGGGTTTACTTCCAAAACTGGAATCTCTCTCTTTCTCTCCATCCCTTTTACTTCTACCTTGCTACAATGTCATATTTTTCCACTTTGATCTAGAGCCATCTGCTTGTGCTATATATAAAGGTCTCACTTTAAAATATCCATTCAAATCAGGTAGGCTAAACCACCCTGTTCAATGGACAGAATAAACTTATTACACTTTAATCTTGCCCTCTTCCCTTCCCAAATAAATTCCGTCATCTCATTATTAGTTATCATCCATAACTTTCTCTGGCTGATAAAAGTCTGCCTGACCTGTGTAGAGGACCAAAGGAACTAAAATATTATAAGTGCCTGTGTCTTATAGTCAATGTCCATGGCCATTAGATTTCAATCTCTTATTTTTTAAAAATGTTCTGTTTGGTCTCTTGCCACATTTATTTTGCTGCCATAACCTAGTCCTTTTTAAACCATGCACCTAAATACTTTGCCTTTTTATGTCCACATAAACACAGGTATTGTTGAACTAATCAATGTGTAGGCACATAATTTACTCTGCTACAGCCTTTGATTTACCTTCATTTATTTCATACCTTAAAAATACTTGAAACTACCTTATAATTTACCACAAAACCCTAATGTCAGATTCAGGATTTGTCAAGTAAAGAAAATATCACCGCTAAACGGCAGAGGCAGCAGTGTACTATTCAACCATAGAACACGCTCAGTACATATCTTGAATCTCCAGACTACCAGAAGCTGGTGAAAGGACACTAAAGTTTCTTTTATAATGACATACATTTTTAAAAAGTTATGAATTTTTGCTTAAATAATGCCATGTATAATAGCAATAATCCACTCCTGGGTGTGGGTAACACAGGCAAACAGCAATGCCAAGCAGTCCGTTCAACAGTTAAAAATCCATTTAATGAACGCTTTCGAAGGAGTCAATGCCCCACCTTCTTCAGACAAAGCAAGACATTAAATTTACATCCTTATATACTTATAAACAAATTTAAATTAATGATTCCATTATTCAAGTAATAATTTCCTAATTACCTTCTAGTTACTATCACAACCATCTTGACTTAACCACATTTAAAGGCACATGCCATAATATATATTAGCCCCTACTTCCAGAAACATGTATAAACATTTTATAAAACCCTTTTATCTAAAATACAATTAAACATCATTATTAAAATGTGGTTTAGGGCATGATGGATACACAGGGTTGGAAACCTTCATTTATTTCTAAAGGTGTCTTAAATAATAGCAAATTAGAAATTAAGGGGAATTTCCAGGCTCCCTTCAATTGGAATATTTAAATTTGAGTTTTGTAAACATTGCAGGTATATCAGTATTTGGAAAGTTGTTAAATTTGGAACAAATATGACCCACACATCCACCGGGCAATTCTGTGTGTGTGGGGGGGGGGGGCAAAATGACTTTATTATGCTCTGTATTTTATACTGGAAAGGCAGTAAAAGCCTTGACAAAGCATATTTACCAAAACTATTATGCTATTAAAAATAAAGATGAATTTAATGCATTGGAAACACAGTAACATTTGAATATGTTTTTGTTTTTTATTCTGGAAAAAGTTAACAAAGATGTGAGAGGTAATGTATGATATATATATATATATATATATATATATATATTATAAATATTATAATAGACATGCACATTATAATGTATATAAGAGCCAGTAAGGTGAAGTGTGCTGAAACTGAGACTTTTTTTCTCCTCAGGAAATGCTGCAACCCTATAAGATGCTTAGAGTAATTAACGGTAGGGGATCAAGAGGTGAAGCCCCCAATGTTGGAGCGTTATTTTTTTCCCTAGCATCTTAATGAGTTGCATCCCAGTGAAAGAGCTTTGCAGCAGAGATAAAGAATCCTTCCATATATTTGTGTGAATGTGCATGTATATTTGTGAATTTATACATTTTTATACATGCATACATATGGATGTGTTTTATGTATATAATGTAGGTATCCTATATTAGGTGTAGACATATTTGCACATGTGTATATCTGTATAATTTTTGTGATGATACAAGCCAGGTAAGGCTATAATAATAAAAAAATTACATTTTTTAGCAATTTACCTATGTTCTTTTGTAATTAAAGCTACACAATTCATCTAAATCTGTAATAATTATACTTGCTAAAAAGTAAAGTTCTCATTCTGCACATGCAAAGCACAGACATAAGCACAGAATTATCACCAAAAGGCTATGTTTGAAGAGCTGATTGGGAAAGAATATGAGTAAGTGGTAGCTGCTGGCCTGCTCCTCTTGGAAGGAGGAAGGGAAATGGCTTAACTCTCTACAGGGGTGACACCAAGTGGAAGCACTAGGTGTTACCCCGTGAAGATTAATCCAGCTGAGCCAGCAGACCCAGCACAGTTATAGTGTCTAGCACCAGTAAACAAAAGGAACCTATTGCGAAGAGACATGCTTTCCCTCTGTGAGACCCTAATACCAGGCTTAACAGAACTGCTGAGGGATAGGGCTGCACTGTGTGAGTTGAGGGTAGTCCACCCATCAGGACCAGAAAGCTGTCCCTCTTCAACCATGCAACTCTCATTGAGAAGCAGAGGACTGGTCAGAATTCCCAGGTGGGGACAAATAGACTATAAGGCTCTTACCCAGCCCAGGAATATCCAGCACTCATACCCCCAGAACAAATGGGCTGACTGTGTGTCAGTAAAGCTATCGGGCAAAGTCCTGGGGGGGCAAAGGAAACAAAAATGGGCAAGCAAAGTCGTACTGGTGCCTTTGTAAGCCAACACTTTGGGACTCCCATTATCAGCCTGAAAATGATTTATTATTACCTGGCTCAGACAGCGACCAAACTTACTACAGCTACTACTTTAATAACCTTTGTCATGACTATAAGGGCATAAGACAGAATCACTCTACCGACAGATAAAGATAATTTAGCCTAAAATTTACTGACAGATAAGTACCAATAGGCCTGTCTAGCCTGTCTGTCTTCCAACCTAATAAGTAGGCTGCAGTTCTTTGTTAACCGGTACCTTACTTTACCTGATACTTTGCTAGAAATGCTATGTATATTATAAAGCATTTTGGAATTTTGAAGCTGTTTCTCCTTCCACAACTTCCTTAGACAGGCAATTATATGCATTTGCAACGCACTTTGTGAAAAATAATACTTAAGATTACCCCTGAGCCATCCTCTGACTATCTTCAGTTCGAGTTTTCTTGTATTTGCATCATCTTCTGAAACATGCTGTCCTGCTGAACTTAGCTGCTTAAGTTAACACTGTCATGTCCCCTTCTCTCCTTTTCTTACTGAGTATACATATTCCGTTAATTGAATATCTCTTCTTATGGCTTCTGGTGAAGAACTGGCATTCTTTCTGCTCTTCTTTTTCACAGCCTCATTTCTGACTACATTTTTGGGGAAGTCAATATGCCAACCCTGGTGTCATCAACGCTCACCTTTTAACAGGTGACACCCCTCCCAATACATCACATATTATCCCCAGGTTTCTCAGTGTGACTATCCATATTTGATCTCTGACATAATTATTCAACAGTTACTTCCCATTTCTACTGTTAAAGTCTCATGTACCATTAGATAGTTTCCTGTGTAATTGGTCACTTGTGTCTTTTACCTTATACACATTTTCAATATATCTAAGGTGCTAGCTACATGGCCATCCATCCGACCATAGGACATATCATCTTTCCTGCAAACACAGGAGTGCTCAAACAGTTCAAACAGTGTGTAGCAAAAGTGGCACTCTTTCTGACTTTGCAGATGAAGAGTAAAAACTTCTGCAAAAACAATGTGTGAACCTTTTACCTAAATAACGGTTACCTCAGAGGTGACTTTATTAAAAAACAGGGTTGGAGGAAGTGGGGTGCAGGCTGCCTGCACAACACTTAAAACATTAGTTTTGAATATATGTCTGTTTGCACTTTTGTTCACCATTTTGTGAATTCACACCACAGTTTTCTTTATTTGGGGAGGGTAATTCCTTCGCAGCCCACATATTACACTTAGAAAAACTAAACCCAGACATGAATGTTGTGGATACCACAGGAAATCCTACAAAACATTATGTTTAGGAGCTTTTTACATTTTTAGCTGGCTGACAGGGGGTTGTGCAAGGCAGAGGCTACAAGCAGTTAAATTCGCCCACCAAAAGTTTTTTTCACTGAAGCTCCATTTTTTTTTTTTTTTTTTTTTACTGTTCAGCACAAAGGTATTTTTTTAAAAAACATTGTTATTAAATTATCACTTATGACATGGGCAGTTATAAATTTATATAAATGAAAACAAACCACACTGACATATTCTCAGTTACAGACATACGTCACATATAATCTTCTCTACAGTCATTGAAAATCGAACATTACAGCGCTCACTCAATTCTGCCCTTCCTTTAAATCTCATTCCTCCTGCAAACCATTAATCTGCATATATTGTTCCCACAATTATCATTTTTTCAATGTAATTTACTTGTACCCTTTTCTAAAGATCCCACTTCTAGTTCTTTTATCCTTGTTACTATATTTAGTACTTCTAATACAGTTGGTTGAGACTTTGACTTCCCATTTCTTATTAATTGCTTTTTTTGGCAGACACCAGAAAGTACAATTTTGTACCTACCATAAATGTAGATGTTCGAGTGTACACCCTGCTGCAGTCATCACACGTGGGTTATCCTGTCATCAGGCGGTCCCGCAGTTGGCCCGAATTCCAAAGTCTTGGTCCGGTGTCAGTTGCTGTCGTTTCTTCCCTGATGTCAGTGCGTCAGGGGTATATAAGAGGTATCCGACACCATTTTCTTCAGTTTTTCTTGCCCCAGATGTCAGGTGCCCCCCCAAAAGGTGGTCAGTAGATAGTACCAATAATAAAAGTTTAGCACAAACAAAATATCCCTCCAGCTATAAGCAAATACACCACAAAGGTCGTATCAGATTTTAAGGTATTGAAAGGTTTCAGTTAGGTCAGAGGGGATGGAGGGAGGGTAACCCGGACTGCAGCAGGGTGTACACTCGAACATCTACATTTATGGTAGGTACAAAACTGTACTATGTTCATCGTGTTACCCTGCTGCAGTCATCACACTTGGGTTGAATCCCAAAGCTAAGGATGGGAGATGGAGTCAAACAGGGTTAGAGGAGGCTAGAAGGCCCTGCAAAACTGCAGTGGCGAAGCCAGCTCTAGTCTTAGAGTAAAGTGGTAAGTGATAGTGTTTGGTGAAGGTGTGTACTGAACTCCAAGTTGCAGCTTCCAGAATATCCTTGGTTGGCACCCCCCCTGAGGAAGGCTATAAATGTAGCTGCTGCCCTGGTGGAGTGGGGCCTTATGCTAGCAGGAACTGGTTTTCCATGATGGGTGTAGCAAAAACGTATGCAATGTCCTATCCATTTGGAAATGGTCTGTTTTGACATAGCCTTTCCTTGGGATGCTGTAGCATAGGATACAAAAAGCTGGTCAGATTTTCTGAAAACCTTAGTTTTATCCAAGTAGTAATGTAGTTGCCTGTGAATGTCCAAGGAGTGCAGGAGTCTTTCTCCTTTGTTCTGTGGATTTGGGAAGAAGGTGGGTAAATGGATGGTTTGATTTAGAGCCACACTGGATACCACCTTTGGCATAAAGGAGGGGTTAGTTCGTACAGAAACTCTGTCTTGATGAAAAATGAGGAAAGGCTCTACTGCCATTAGTGCCTGTAGCTCTGAGACTCTTCTGGCTGATGTAATTGCTAGCAGCAGGGCAGTCTTCCATGATATAAACTTTAAATCAGCTGAGAAAGCTGGCTCAAAAGGTGGCAGCGTAAGTTTTTCCAGAACAAAGTTGAGGTCCCAAGCTGGTGTTGGTGCTCTCCTGGGAGGCCTAATGTTTTTGGCCCCTCTGAGGTACTGCCTTAGAAGTGGATGTGAAAATAAGGGAGGATCCTTGTTGTAGTGAGCTGAAATAGCTGAGGCGTGGATTTTAATAGATGAAAAAGAAAGTCCTTTGTGTAACATCTCAGTTAAATATTGTAGAATCTGAGGTATGTCCAGCTCAAGGGGATTTTGGCCTTTAGTTTGGTTCCAGGCACAAAATCTTTTCCATTTGCCTGAGTAGGCCTTCCTGGTGCTGGGCTTCCTGGCCTCCAGAATGACATCCATAACAGCTTGTGAAAGAGGAGCTGGCTGGTTGCTTAGGTGATTTGCCATGCAGCCAAATTTAAGGTTTTGAGCTGGCTGTGTAGAATCTGACTGTCTTGCTGTGTGAGCAGATGAGGAATTTGTGGTATAATCCATGGTGGGCCGTGGGCCATGTTCCTTAGTAGTGGGTACCAGTGCTGGCGTGGCCAGTCTGGGGCAATGAGTATCAGTCGGGGTCTCTCCATCCTGACTTTCAGCAGCACCTTTGTGAGAAGGGGCAATGGAGGAAAGGCATATACTGCCAACATTTTCCAACTGAATGAGAGTGCGTCCACTTTCCAAGCTTGATGGTGAAATGTCCTTGTGCAAAATTTTGATAGCTGATAGTTTTGGGGGTTAGCAAACAGGTCTATGTCTGGGCGCCCCCATTTTTGAGTTACCATTACAAATACTTGTGGATCCAGTTTCCACTCGTGGGGATCCATGATGTTCTTGATTAGGTCGTCTGCCAATGTGTTCTTTTTTCCTGGCAGGAATTGTGCTTGTAATTGAACTTGGCAAGCCAGTGCTGTGTTCCATAAGGTCATTGCTTGCCTGCATAAAGGGTAGGAGTGTGTACCCCCTTGCTTGTTTATGTACCACATTATTGTGGTGTTGTCTGTCCTTATTATAAGCTGTCCTGGATGGAAGAGGTCCTTGAAGGCTGTCAGAGCATTCTGTACAGCTAACATTTCTTTTTGATTGATGTGCAGATTTCTTTGATCTGCAGTCCATATGCCTTGAATGCACTGCCCTGCCATGTGTGCCCCCCAGGCATAGTCCGATGCATCTGTTGTCATAGTTTGCCTGGCTGGGGGTAAGGTGAAAGGCTGACCCTTGTTGAGGTGGCATGCCTGTGACCACCATAGAAACTCCTGTTGAAGGCAGAGAATGAGAGGTATTATTGATTCCAAGCTGTGGCTGTGTTGAGTCCATAAGCTTTTCAGGTACCATTGTAATTTCCTCCTATGCAGTTTTGCAAATGGTATTAGTAGTATGCAAGATGTCATGAAGCCCAAGGCCTGCAGAATTTTTCTTGCAGGGAGTTGGGTCTTTGTTGCCATTATTTTGAAGTATTGAGTTAGTTGTAGTTGTTTGTCTGGCATCAGATAAGCCATCTGGGCCGTTGTATTCAAGCTGGCACCTAGGAACGTCATATTTTGTGAGGGCACTAGTTTTGATTTCTTTTCGTTTATTGTGTACCCTAGGCAACTTAGAAGGTGTTTTACAAAAGCCAGATGTTGTAAGAGAATGTCCTTGCTTTCTGCTCGGATGAGGCAGTCATCCAGGTATGGGTATATTTGAATTCCTCTTTGTCTGCAGTATGCAATTACTGGTGCCAGGCATTTTGTGAAGACCCTGGGTGCAGTAGATAAGCCAAAGGGCAGTGCAGAGAATTGGTAATGGGTTGAACCTGTAATGTAACGGAGGTATCTTCTGCAATTTTGTCTGGTAGGGACATGCAGGTATGCCTCCTTGAGGTCCAACGTTACTAGCCAAGCCTTCTTGCCCAACATGGGAAGAAGCTGCTGTAGTGTTAGCATCTTGAATTTGGGTACTTGCAAGTAGGTGTTTAGAATTGAAAGGTCCAGAATGGGTCTCCATGCATTGTCCTTTCTGGGGACTAGAAAGAGCCTTGAATAAAATCCTTGGCCTTGCTCCTGTGTAGGTACCAGCTGAATGGCTCTCATGTCCATGAGAGCTGTAATTTGTTTTTGTGCCTCTGCCCATTGATTTTGTGGCAGGTTTGGCATTCCTTTTATCCTTGGCAAGGTCTGGAAATGGAATCTGTATCCTTGTGAGATAATGTCTAGGACCCATTTGACCTTTGTGATGATGCGCCAGTTGTCTGCAAAAAGTGCTAATTTTCCTCCCAAGGGAGCTGCCAAGAGAGCTTTGCTTGGCAGTTTGAGGTTTAAGTCATTGTGTTTGTCTTCTAGTGGTTTGGGGCCTGTCTTCTCCTCCTTTCTGTGTTGCAGTGCCCCATTGGCGAGGTTTGTAAGGGATTTGTGCTTGACCTCTGCCCCTTGGGCATCTGTATTTACCCCTCTGTGGTCTGTCAGAAGCTGGAAAGTACCAATTTTTTGTTGGCCAATTTCTGCTGAAGCGTGGGGGTTGTACCTGTAAGAAATCTTTGACCGTCTGCATAGATTTTGCCTTATCCTCCATTTTCTTTAAAACCTCTTCTGCTTTAACCCCAAATAAGACATCCTGCTGTAAGGGTGCATCTAGTAACTTTGCTTTAACATGATCATGCAGAGTTTGTTCCTTTAACCAAGCATGCCTACGTATAACAGACCCAGTAACAGCTGCTCTACAGGAAGCTTCCAAGGAATCAAATCCACATTGTAAAGTATGTTTGCCCACCTGTTCAGCTGCATGCAACAGATCCTGCATTTCCTTGAATTCAGACTGTTGAGGGTGCGTGCTCATCTTTTGTTTTATTTGAGAAATTAGGAATTGCTGGTATTTCAGCATGTGAAATTGACAATTTAGTGCTCTCATAGCTAGAGTAGCTGAGGTATAAACCTTCTTCCCCCACCTATCTAGTGCTTTGGAGTCCCTTTCAGGGGGTACAGGATTTTTAGCCATAGAAGCCTTAGTCCCTTTGGGACCCTGGAAGATTGTCTCTGGGTCAGCAACAGGGCTTTTGTAAAGGAATTTGTGTGAGTCAGGCACTCTATAATATCTGTCTGGTTTGGGTGGAGCAGGAGGCAGAGAATCTGGATTTAGACTAGATTCTAAGTAAACATCATCTACAATGTCTAAAACTGGAGGGATAGCAAGTGGTCCGTGCTGGGGGAGTAAAAGAAACTCTCAGAGCCTTTTCTTTGAGTCGGAGTAGTCCTGACCTTCCCAGTGGAAATGTTCCCTCATTTTATGTAAGGTTTCCCCAAAGGAGTAGTCTTCAGGGGGAGAAGCTGAGGGAATGGAATCTTCAGCATCAGAATCTTCATAAGGGGGAAAGGAGTAATCCTGTTCCTCAGAGGAGTCCGAGGAAATAGACACTTGATCAGAGGAGGCATAATCCTCCTCTTGTCTAGGCCTTTTGTCTGGGGGGGGGTTGGGAACCCCTGATTAAAGAAATCAAATCTTCAGCCATTTTAAGCATCTGCTTCTTAGGCATGGGGCCTTGAACTGGAGACTGCTGTGCAGTCTTTTTTGGTTTTAGAGAAGTCTTAAGCTTAGCATAAGATTTTATGGTGAGAGTTGTCGGTCTGAAGACACCTTCTGTAACCGAAGGTGTTTCCAAAGCACTGGCTTCTCCTTCTGCAATGTTGTCGGTAGGGCCTAAAGAAGATGGCTGCATCGGCCTAGTACTCTCTGCTTGAGAATCCGAAGCGGTCTGGGGTTCCAATTCTGCGGTCGCCAGGGGCTGCGAAGGTGCCTCACTGAAAACCGGAGAACCGGCGACCAGCCCAGCCGAGGCCTCGGAGTCTGGTTTGGATCTAGGCTGCTTGTCTTTATCTTTGCGTTTTTTATGCACTCCGGTAATCAGTTGCTCTGACGGCATAGTGTAATTAAATTTCCTACCGAAGTACTGTCGTGCGAAATCAAAGCGTTGCTTTATAGTTCGCTTATTGAACCTAGCACAAAACCGACAACCAGTGACATCGTGGTCTGGGCCTAGGCAAGGTATACAATAAGAATGAAAGTCCTTATGAAGTATTTGCATCCCACAAGAAATGCAATTATTAACTTTTTCTGACATCGGACTGAGGCAAGAAAAGGATCCCCAACGGGGTACTTAGCTTTGAAGACTTCGGACTGAAATTCGATTTGAAAATCTCAGGTGTCGGCCGACCGGCACTTGCGAACTGCTTCTGCTTCGGGCACCGCGCGGCAAGAAAGACTGAAGAAAATGGCATCGGATGCCTTTTATATACCCCTGGCACACTGACGTCAGGGAAGAAGCGACAGCAACCGACGCCGGACCAAGACTTTGGAATTCGGGCCGACTGCGAGACCGCCTGACGACAAGATAACCCAAGTGTGATGACTGCAGCAGGGTAACACGATGAACATCTAAACTCAGGAAGGCTTTACTATCTAGACAATACAGATCCTGAATCACAGCTCAAAAAATAATTTCCTTAGTTACACGCATTTGTTCATCCAGTATTTCTGACAGAGTAGTCTGTATGAAATTTTTAATGTCTGCCAACTCATTACACTCCCCAAAATATGTTCCCAATTACCTTTTTCTTGTCCATCATACCACCAACATTTGAAATCTACCTGAGGAAAAATTCTTTGGAGTCTGCTTGGGGAATAAAAATACCTATGCAAACATTTCCAAGCAAATCCTAAATCTTCTAGATTTTGTTGCATATTTGGGAGTCATACATATATTCTCCCATTGTTTCTTTGTGAATTACTTATCCAGTCTCTCTTCCCGATCCTTCTAACCTCCTCTGATCGATTCCTATCATTACCATGCAATATTTTTTATGCCCTACTAATTATCCATTTTTTTAATAGCAGCTTCTGTTCTAGATTCAAATAACAGTTCTACCAGTGCTGGTCTTTCACTTGGACTCCCCTATTCCATTCTCTTTGCCTATACCCTGATATCTATCCTTGATAGGGAAGGCAGTCTGTAGCCTACAGTCCAAATGTATTCATGGCCTCTTCCCATTCCATTACATTTGCCTCTCTAATTATTTGCTCCCTGTATTTTGGTTCCTTTGCCAGTTTTCTCCAGCAAACTCTAGGCCCCTTTTGCCTATTCTCAGTACCCCTATTTGCAGTCATGCCTATTGGCAGAATCTCCTTTCTCCATTCCCATGTTGGCTTAGTTCTTAGAATACTTTCTGCTACTTATGAATATAATAATCTGCATGACTACTGTTGTTCACCTTAAGGACCTGCATCCAAGATCCTAGCCACTCCTTATTTCTTGTGCATCCCCACATTTCATCATCATCCCTTTATACTTTGAATAATAGCTTTCTGCTATGTATAGGAGCCTTAACTGTGTAGCTCGGAAATATTTCTTCAGATCAAGTAATCCTGAACCATCTTGTTCTATTGGAAGGATAAGATTATCCCACTTGACGCTTGCTGTCTTCCCCTCCCAGAAGAAATCCTTCAACTCTTTATTAATTGCTATCCACAACTTCTCCAATGGTTGATAAAAATATGCCTGATGTGTGTATACAACTAAAGAGAATAAAAGCATTTTATTGCTTGTATCTTGCTGTCCAGATTCATAAAAAGAACTCAAGTTTCTCAGTTTTGTATTATCTTTTGTTTAATTTCTTCCAGAATACCCTTAGCTGCCTTAACCCATACTCCTAAGTACTTCATTTTATTATGTCCTCATAAACATGGGTATTGCTGAACCAATTCATGTGGGGGTTCACAGTTTATGGCTATAACCTTTGTCTTATCTTCATTATTTTTTGATCCCAAAAAGACTTGAAACTATCTCAAAATGTTCCACAGCACTGAAATGTCCTTTTCAGGTTTTATCAGGTACAAAATAATATCATCTGCAAATAAAATCAACTTTTCTTGATTGCCATCCCAATTATATCCTTGAATTTCTGAGTCCCATGTTTTCTTGACAATGGTTCTAAATATAACACAAATAACAAAGAGAACACCCTTGCCTGGTTTCTCTGTTCTGACAGAATGTATAAGAGAGGAACTACTCCCACTAGAATTTTCACCTCTGATGCCCTAAATATCCCCTAAATTAGCCTTACTATTGTGTCAGGGAATACAAATATTTCCATTGCCTTACTCATAAAATCCCAGCAAACCCTGTCAAATGCTTTTGTTGTATCAAGATCCATCAAAATGGTGGTATCTTCTTACATTCTGTCTCCATCTGGATGATCATTGTTCTATTAATGTTGCCAAATGCTTGCCTCCCCTCTGCAAAACCGCAGCAATCCATATCTATGTTGGCAATACCTTCACCATCCTTTTAGTCATTATAGACATAAACACTTTATAATCATGCTTTAGAATCTAAATTGGCCTATGAAGCTGGATCTCTTGGATCTTTACCATATTTAGCTATTACATCCACCACAGATTTCTTCCAAGATGTTGGTGCTTCCCCTCCTTTTAAAATACTGTTATACAAACCTTTCCAGGTCTTTATCACTTTCTTCCCTCCTAGATTCCATAATAATACCATCTATTCCTGGAGACTTTCCTTTAGATTTGTTATACATCACTATTTTTATCTCATCTTCTATCCTAAATGTTAATAATTGAGTCTCACTTACCTCTAACCTTGGCATATTTAATTACCCCATAAATATTTCTATTTGTATTTTATCTCAGTTTTCATATTTCTCTACTTTAAGATATTTTCTAAATTTTTCAAAATATTTCTAACACCTCTGCAGGATCTCTGCTCCGTGTTACAGGCTCTCTAAGCTTGGCAACAATCCTTTCCATGTTCTGTTGCCTGAGTCTTTGTGCTAAAAGCTTTTGTGCTCTGGAGCTACTATCAAAAAACAGTTGCTTAACAACAATCTTTCTAAACTCATGCATATTATTCAAGTAGTCTCTTATTTTCTCTTTAGCACTGTGCATTTGTGCCTCTTCTTGTTCTGTGAGATTCCCCTTATTCTGCAATACCTTAACCTTTGTCAGTCCCTCTAAATAATTATTGTTACTTCTTAACCATATCTCTTTTTCTTTTAATCAGCCCTGTGTTAACCTCTTTCATTTTATCCCACTCCCTAGCTATATCTTCTGAAGACATTTCTATCTTACCTACTAACTCCTGAATTATTTCCACTACCCATTCCTTAAATTCCTCTCTGTTTAACAGGTAGGGAAGTGCTAGTGTCTCATTTTTTTATTTCATTACCCTACATTTTTATTTTAGTTACTATTTGCACTTCATCTGAAATAGTTATTGGATGTGTAACAAAACTTTCAATTAAATGGACATGTTCCTTTGAAATATAATTTCTGTCTAGCCTAGCCCAGTTGTTGCACCTTGGGCAATAATATGTAAATTCTGTCAGAGTTCCTCCTACTGAAATCATATTTTCCATTCCACAAATTTTCATAAATTTCTTCAATAATCTACCCTTTTTGTTATATTTTCTCTTCTAGGGTTCTCTAAATTTCTTCTTTGCTGGCATCCAGGCAGTACACTTACTATTCAGTAACTGAATTTTACTCAAAATGACAAATTCACTGGTTCTCTTTTCTGAGTTTCTGTTTTCACACTGGGAGAGCCAAAATTAAGCTGTCACTCAGTGTGCAGCCATCTTGGAAGTCCCTGTTGAAGTTCCATTCTTGTCCATGATCATGGATTACTGTATGCATACAAATACTGGCATGTAGGTGATTTTTACCAAGAAGAACTGGACTAAGTCACAAGACTTGTCTACAACTTACTTCCAAAAACCAATGAAGAATCAGCAGACTCGGAGAGGGAAGTTGGACTTCAATCATGTCCTAGGTAGGATCACAATATTAAACTGGCAAATGTGGAACTAAGAATATACTTAATTAGTTTTCCTACAGGCTCCTGGCGAAACTGCAAAAGCAATTGCAATCATTAGAACAGAAAGACAAACTGTGTGGAAGAGCAGTTATATGTACTACAAATGCAGCACCTCAAAGCACTTTCCTTTATTCCAACATACATTGTCTAGGAGTTAGTATACAGACATGACAGCAGATGTGGAGAGAGAGAGAGAGTGAGAGATCGTCCCCTATGAAAGAACACAAATAACAGTACAGAGAGCTTCAACATTTGCGGTTTTCTTTCAGAATCTCACAATTATGGATCTTGCAGTTATGAAAGGGAGCTTTCTCTTACTAAAGATCCCTACATTACCTGGGTTCTTCTGAAAATGAATAACTACAGAGGTTGATAGAGGTCTCAATATGGTACAGAAGGACATGGGTTTACATTGATGTTCCTATCTAGAAGTAGGAGGAGGAGAGAGAGAAAGAAAGATTGGGTGAGAGAGAATGGGATTATCCTCTAACTCAGCCAATAACCAGACTATCTGAGGCAGTAAGTTATAACGCTAGAATGTCTGTTTTGTGTAGGGAAAGGGCACTGAAAAAATATTTGTGTCTGTACAGCAAACTAGAATGTCAGTCTAGCTATCTGTGAGACAATAACAGTGAACACTTAACTAAGTTTATCAGAAACAGTGTGGAAATAATATTAAAATAGACTTTCATGACAACAAAAAAGCATGACTCTAAAAATCTTAGCACAATAATTATGGAATTTTGGACAAAGCCAAAGTTAATAGGAGGAAAAGGACCCAAAATCAGGGATAGAGTTGTAATATTGTTATTCCAAACTTAGTTTTTGCATTAGCATGCATTTCTGAAGTATATGAAATCTAAACCTCAAATGCCTATCATTTACTGATTTCATTCCTCAATTATTAGCCAAAAACTACAGATTTAATGAGGAAAAAGCAAAAAATACGAGGCAGAAATGTGGACATAATACTGGACAGTTGGGAAATATGAATAGCTCTGATCATTATTGTAAGCAGTCATCTATAAAAGCACAAGTTAGGAGAGAAAAAACTATGAAAATGTTTAATACACTGAGCAGAAAGGGTATTTTGGCTGGTGAATGCAACCTCAAAGCACAGTATTTACATGTTCATTAAAAAATAATGGCTTAACAGCAGTAAATACAGCTACCAAATGATCAGCATTTTGGTGTTGCTAGCTGTGTTATAATGTGTGGTGCAGATTAAACACTGTATCTTACAACACCTGAAGAAGTACACTGATAACAAACAAGGACTCAGACTACTACTGAGTAAATGCTAAAGACACAATATCTAGAAATAAAATACCACGATACATACACATTTTACACTGGGTGATGGTTCCCTTATGATAAAAGATTACAAGTGAATTCAGTCTGGACTGCAGAACATGGAAGTTTACTGGCTGGGAAGGCAGAATAATTGGGATTATTCTGTAAAGTATAGCCAAATCAAATCAGATCAGACATACACTGGCCCTTGTCATCAGTCTACAAAGCCCTTGAGGACTACACCTAGCAGTTTGTAACTATCCTCATTGTTGGGTACCCTCAGTAGTAAGATTGGTAAGGAAGGGGACCCTTGTCCTGTTTGTTCATTACTGACCACTGCCCCCACATTGACCATATACCCTGGCAAGTGTAGTGAAGCATTTTTTTTCCTCAAAACTCCAGTCACTTACTGAAGTGAAAATAGGGAGGCAAACTAAGCAGGTGAGAGGGATTGTTTACTGTAGCTATGATCATACAGTACTAAAGTACAGCTCTTCTAAGTTTTTCAAAATACTCAAACATCTGCCATTACGCTGAGTTTGCTTACACAACTGCAATACCACAGTTAGAGTATGATTACTTATTCATGGGAAAAGTACTAAACAACTTAGGTGTTCCCATGGGGAAGTAAATGTCATAACATATCCTGCAGTACTGTAGTGGCAAACCTGCCTACTCCTGGACTGCAAACCCAGCTAGATCATTTGGAAAAGTTCCGTGCAGAAATGCAAGTGGTTACCCCAATAACAAAAAAAAAAAATACTGATCTGGTACTGCCCTCTGAAAATTGCAGTGGTGACTACTGTCCCATCTGGAGTTTTTCCTTTACATTTGTAACAAATAAATATGGTAATGAAAAGACACTTACAGAGGGTTTGTTTGGAAAGTGGCTTAATCTCTCTGCCTGACATAAGTGACCCACAAATTGTATCTGACGTATGAAATCTCTTCTTCTTGTCCTATAGCAGATAAGCTATATTTATCCAACAAATGTAATATCTTTTTTTCTCTTTTATTTATTTTATTTTTATTTATTTATCCTTTGTTGACTGGGTTAGTTCCAATAGGCTAGTAACCTCTTTTAGGGGAGACCGAAGGTGATATGTGTGTGTGTGTGTGTGTGTGTGTGTGTGTGTGTGTGTGTATATATTTATATATATATATATATATATATATATATATATATATATATATATATATATATATATGGGTCTACCTGAAAAGACCGAAAGCTCAAAAGGCCGACAACGAGATCACCGACACTACAAGAATGAAAGTGCAAAAACATGAAAGTTGCCATGCCCGACAAAGCACAATCCCGAAAGTTAACAAAACAAAAACAATTCACTGTTCCGAAAAACACACACACAACACAAGCACACCAAAAACCTCATAAACCTACACTAAACCATACATACAGAACTATCTATACACTAACCTTAACCCAAACCCTAACCCTAAGATCCGTGACTATCGCACACTTACCTTACCCACACCCTAATCCTAAAGTCTGTCACTATCGCACACTTACCTTACCTGCACCCTAACCCTAAAGCCCGTCACTATCACACACTTACCTTACCCGCACCCTAACCTTAATGTCCATCACTATCGCACACTTACAGTCACACTCAAATCCAAGCACACATGTTTCGCATGTCGGTGTTTTCAGTGTCGGGATTTCCACTTGTCGGGTATTTGCTTTATCGGTCTTCTGGTGTCGGTTATCTTGTTGTCGTTGTTGTGGCTTGTCGGTCTTCTCAGGTAGACCCATGTATTTCTAGGGGAAATTTGGCCAAGGCATCAGGGAACTTCCACTACTCTTTGGAGCTGCTAAATTGTGCTAGAGAGCTACTACAGCAGGAAGGAAGAGGTCTAAGGGAAACAGCAGCATGGAGGAGGACAGAAAAATTGTGGAAAGTCTGTAGCTGGAAAAAGAGAATTTTCAGAAAAATTTGTTCAATGTGGAGCATCAGAAGATAAAGATTCCTGTGTGATGGATGATACAACGGAGCAGAGTTTATCTCTATGGACAGCGAAGTAAGCAAGTCTGGTGAAGTGGTGCAGACAACAGAGCTGGTGTTGGGAGGGCTTGCAGATGATGATCTGTTAAAAATAATCGAGCAGAATGATACAGGTGGCATTTCTTCTGTTTCAGGGTTGAACTGGCAGGTAAGTTTTTTTGAAGTGCTGAGGATGGTAATGTGGAATAGGAACCAGGTGATGTGTCAGAAGAGAATGCAGCAGTTAAAATGTATGCAGCAATGGCAGAAAGTTAAAAAGAGCCGCAACAACTGAGAAGGTCTCTGGTTTTGTGGCAGCAGATAATCAGTAACTAACGCATAGCAGCAGTGACAGCAGGCAGAAAAGGAGAGCAACAACAAACTAAATAAAACTGTTTTTAAAAGGAAGAGAAGACCAACTGTAAGAATAAGAACAAACGTCGAAACTGTAATAGACAGATACGTATGGACAATGTGGTAAATGTTCTGGTTTTTAAAGCTCAAGAAATTCGATCTTTTCGTTTTAGATAAAAAAAAATGAATTTTTTTATACATATTGAGATACAGACTTTCTGTCAGTTAACATTTGAAACTGATGGACTAATGATGAAATTTTCAGAACTGTGTAACAAAAGGAAGGATATTTATCCATGGAACAATTATTTGTTTTCTGGTAATAAAATGTTATTTTGCAGATTAGAACTGATGAACTGTAAGAAGGCGATGTTAAAAAATCCCTGCAGAGTCTGTATGAAACTGCTGCTAGTATGTGAAAGTTAGAAATGAGAGAAAAGTATGGACTGGGGATGGAGGTTAGAACTTGTTTTGAAATGTGAAAATAAACATGGTGCAACACTTACCAAGTGTTAAATTTTGTGGGTGGTCATAGAGGGACATTAAGATATGCTGGCCAGTCTAAATCATGTTTCTTTTGCGGGGACTTTTCTCATTTAATTAATGATTATGACAAGGTACAATGAAACCAGTGTGGAGAGAAAGGGCATACAGCAAGAAGCGTGTGTCTGAATGCAGGTTGTTTTAAAAAAAGGACACTTTTTGTCAAGAGCAAACAGTAGATAATGAAAAAGAAGGGAAAGGGAAAAAACGAACAAAAAGAGGCTGGGGTAGAGGGTGAGCTAGGTGAAGAAGAAACTATAAAAGAAAAAAGAAATATGGAGGGGAAAAATGAGGAGAGATAGTACATGCAGGAATAGAGGGGAGGAGAAGGGACTGACAATAACATTTTTTAAAGTTCTAGCTGGTGAAAAATCTAATTCTGTGAATCAGGGGTTATTTGTACAGAAAGGCAAGGGAAGATGTTCAATTAGGGAAAGAGTAAAAATAAGAAAATGAAAATTTAACAATATTTCCCCTAAACTTTAAAAAGAAGGAAAAATAACTTTAGAGTACTTTCAGATAGTATTAACACTGTAAGAAGGATATGGATACTGAAATTGTGTGTCAAATGTGACATTGAATGTTATTCTGTTACTGGACGCAAGATTCCTGACAAGGGAAAAAAGACTGCCAACAAAAAACTGTGGAGTTAAAATAATATAATTAGGAAGTGAAAGCTATTCTGGAGTGGCTGTGTTATGTAAAAAAAAAGTGGTGAAAATACTGGATGTAGTGCTGGTAAGGGTGGTAAGGTTAACTGTTGCAGATGTGAGGTGGACAGAACATGTTTATACAATTATAGCATTGTATGTATATATAACTAGCAAGGAAAGAGAGGGAATCTGTTTCATCAAATATTAGACTAGTTGGTGGTTAACAAGAATATTATAACGGAAGGAGACTGTGATTTAAAGGGAACATTAAAAAAGTACATGGTGTAATAAAACGTTATAAATTAGCTGAGAAGAGCAAAGGTTAATGGACTTATAGAAGAACTGGTCTGAATGGTGGATTAAATTTAAAAATAAGTATAAAACATAGAAGAAAATGAAAAACCAAGCAGTTACCCAGCAGCACATAAAAATAAAATAAACCAAAAATGCACTATAGATGGCAGTAGGCAATACTGAAATAAAATTTTAACCAAAAAATAAAAACAGTGGTAAGCGCTTTTGTAGTAACACTACTTCATCAGACCATACAAATAAGAACAAAACCTTAGTTTAAATACATACATCAATAAACAATCAGCCAATAACATAGGTAATAGAAATCACATGATCGCTTATCAAAAGTTCACACAATAAGGTCTCCTTGCTTTTAACTTGGGTTTTAAGAAGACATTGTCATTTAACCCCCTTCCTTACCTGCTTGTAAGTGAAGAATCCAAAATAGTCCCCTTGCTTCAGTGGCATTGCATATATCACCCATCCTACAATTATTTTTCATAGTCTCTGTGACCTTAAATTTAAAGTTATGTTCCTGGTAATTTTCGATTACATGTTTAGCCAGAGAGTTATCATTTCTTTGCCTCATGGACCTACTATGTTCCCTCATTCCCTCCACCAAGCTACTGTGAGTCTTACCCACATAAAATTTATGACATATTACAACATTGTGGTGAGTAAATCAAATTCCTAGTTTCACATGTAGCAGAAACTTTAAACTCATATATTCTGTGTGTAAAGGGATGTATAAATTCACTATTGGTATCTACTAAATAACAAAAATTACATTTATTACATGGATGTGTGCCTACAACTGAACTGTTATCACAATTACTTTTACAATTATTACAGCATAAAAACCTTTTCAACTTTTTTTATTTCTAAAAACAAAATTAGGAGATGTCTCTATTATACTATTAATCTGTGGATCTGAGGTCAAAATGTGCCAATTCCTTCTAATTATTGCACACGTGGTGCTGCGGTAGCGTTGTCGCTTCACAGTTAGACGTTGCCCGTTCGATTCTCAGTTAGAGCATCTTCTGTGTGTTGACATGTGTGAATGGGCATTCCTTCGTTGAAGGTTGTGCGTTAGGCCCGGCAAGCCAGCACGTGAAAATCTACTGCCAATCATTAGCGGACCAGAGTTCCACTGTGGCGACCCCTAACCGGGAAAAGCCAAAAGACACAACAACAACAATAACAACTGACTTAATATTACTAGAACAGGTTAAATTCATAGTAGGTGCTTTCATATAAAAGCTACCATCTTCCTTTTTGGTGACTTGCTGTTTATTTGAAAAATAGGTACTTACGTATTATCGCAACCACACATTCTCATCAGCACGTTATTTTATCTTCACGGTGATATACGCATAAAAACAAAAACCCACATAGCACTTATTAAAATAAAATCTCTCCGACCCTGATACCTAACAAAATCTTTCATCCACAGTGTTATTACCGCAACCATGCATATTATGCAAAAACGTTATTTGTGTTACTGAATTCTTCCTTGCTCCACAGTGTACACACCCTCACAGTGGAATATTCATCAAAACAAAAAAAAAACACATGGCACTCATTACAACAAAATCTCTCCGACCCTAATACTTAACCTTTGGTCCACAGTCGGACTTTGTTACACAAGGTTCTGTACTGCCTTCGTCTCTTCCCACCCTATGTATTGTGTAACAGCGGAGTTTCTGTGTGGACATAACTGAAGTACAGAATATATTTTACATTAACTTCTTTTTATAAGACGAAGTAGAGTTAAAAAACTGTTTTAACTGCTACATGACCCTGGACGGAAGAAGCATCCCTTTTTCATGAAAACCAATGAAATTTATTCCTTACACTTTAATCAATTAACTAAGAGAATAAAGTTCCATTACTTTCTAAACTTTATCATAGTCGTAGTCACACTTCTAGCATTTCATTCCTTAGTCTTGGGATTAGCAATGACTCCATTCTCAATAAAATAAATAATGTGGTTGCAAGAATATATGGTTGTAATATCCAATCTCAGACAAACCTACTTATTTGCGAAAAGCCCCGCCAAAAAAAATATGACTCCATTCTCAATAAAATAACGTGCTGCAAGAATGCGTGGTTGGTTGTGATAATATGTAAACCACATTCTTAACTCGTCTTCCATTAAATTTAAGTAATTGCAGCATACCAGCAATATTTTAGCTGTAAACATAAGGCAGAAGATTTTTTTACATAGTTAAAGTGCTGATTAGAATGTGTGGTTGCGATAATGCATAAGTACCGAAAAATATCATTATGTAGTATCATCACTTCCTGTATCCCTTTCATAAGTAAAAGAGAACATGTAAAAGTTATGGTTGGTGTGATTAGCAGGCATTTGATACAGTGGGACATAATGCTTTGTGAGATGTTATGGAGAAGTAAGGAGTAGGAAATAGAATTAGGTGAGTGTGTATGTCTGCATACCTAAACAATTAAGATTGTTAGTGAATGGGTGGTTGAGTAAAGAAATATGCATGAAGTGTGGTATAAGGCAAGGATGTCCTATGAGTGGAATACTGTTTGCACTGGAAGGAGATAGTGAGTAAAGTAGCTTATAAAATGAAATATGCCAGATATCTGATTCAAAAGGAGGTAGAAATTCAAGCAGTTCTGACATATGCAGATAATATAGCTGTAGTTGCTAAGAACAAAATATGGATGAGGAAAGTGTAGGTTTGTCTGAATTGATGTGTATACAAAATGGGAATAACCATGAATAAAGATAAAAGTAAGGGTTTGGGTGATGTAAAAATTTGGGAAAATTATATAGTTATGATGCAATGGGAGGGTTTGACAAAAGAAATGAAAGAAATAAATCTTCTATGGAGGATTTATAGATCAGTATTCAGGGAAAATGTGTATCTGGTAAATTATATATTAATGGGAAAAATAGCATATAAGTCAAATGTTTACATGAGCTCAGAAAAATATGAAAAGGAAATAGTGCAACTGGTGTATTCTTTACACTGGGTTTAATCTTGAACCCCATATGAAAGAGGTGAGTTGTATATGAATGAAGGTGACGGGGACTGGGGTTACTAATTCCAGTTGTTTATTCTGCTTTTTTAAACTTGTATGGAGTATTAAAGTGGGTGAAAGGAAGATAATGAGAAATTAATAGTGAGAATTTAAGTATAAAATCTTCTGGGAGATGATGAGAATAAGAAACAGAGAAAAATATATAAATGAAGAAATTAAAAATTATCAAGACAGAATACTAACATAGAAAATCAAAACTGATGATCCAGAGAAAGATAGAATTTTGTGGTATAACAGTGTGGTGAAACACTATTATTATGTAAATCTGTGGGAAAACACCAGAAGAAGTGATTAAAGCCATTAAAGTAAGGAAAAAGTCATGTACCAAGATAGTAAAGTGTCACAATTTCCTATGGACATTGGTAATAAGTGAGTTACCAGTAAAGGGGAATAAAAAGAAAATTGAAAGAGTGTGCTAATTTTTGTGGGGAGATAGGGACAACAGAGTTTTTTGAAATGTAAAAAAAGAGTGGCGAAACTCTGGAAAAATGGTGAAGAAAACATTTTTTTGAGAATATTGATGGCATAAACAATATAGATACAAATATGATTATGTATGGATACTACAAGAACAAGAAAAATTAACATGTGAGAAGGGTAAATAATTTATTTTATGTGATATGGGTTTTTGGAATGAAAGAATGAATGAAAATCTGTTTAATGGGAAATGGATTTTGGCAGCTATATTGCAAAAAATTAGATTATGGTTGTAAAAGATGGACTGAGTGTCAGTTATGGAAGAATAGCAATGAGGATTTTATAAGAAAAATGATAAACAGTAAAAAAAATAGAAATGTGTATACATGTGCCTGTAAATATGTAAATAATATATATTTTTGTATTTTGTGATAAATAAAGGACTTCTACTCTTTTTGATACTTGCCATGGGATCTTTTACATCCAAATAAGGTACCACAATTCAAGCAGATAGAACCTCAGTTTAACATCGCATCCAAAGGATGACACACTCAGGAGAGCAGCATCACCCTTATGCTGCACTGCAGTGTCACCAATCTGTCAAACTGGTGTGGAAATAGAACCAACAGCCTTCTCTCCCAAAGGCAAGTGTGCAAACTGCTGCACCATTGACACTGTGTTCTTACTAAGCTTATGAGCAAGGAGACACTTAAAAAGCATCACCTTATCACCCAGCACTGGAGGAAGACTAATAATGTACCCATGAAGTGAGATATACAGTTTAGAGGAAGAAAGCTCTAACTACAAGTCAGGTGACTTCAGTTCGATTAGCAGTTTGTGTGCTTGAAGGAGCTGGTGGCAGAGCACCTAATTCCAGCTCACTGATCATGGGGTAGGAAGGCAGTTTTGGCTCATCACATGAGTGACATCTAGTGGTCATAGCATGTGTAATACCCAGCAGAGTCTGAACCTGCTGAGCCTGTGCTGACTCGGTGCAATTGCTCTCATAAGCTGAGGGCTACTTGTCATACAGAGGTATGCTTCCCCTCAGGAAACAGCTCTTAGGGAGAGAGGATGAGCCGCCATGCTGGACAAGCAACCTGGTCCACTTACTACTACCCAACTCTTGCCAAGGAATAAAGGGCTAATTTTGATTCTCTGGCAAGAACAAATGGGGTCTAGTGTTCCTCCCTCATTTAGGAATTCCTGGCTTACATCCAAAGGAATAAATGGGTCACTTGGAAGCAGATAGTGGAGCCATATGGTGAGGTCTTGTGACGAGCTAAAAACTGCCCCCCATTCAGTAGAGTTTCTTCATATATATCCCAAGAGAATACTTGCATAGAGTAATTAGCCTAGGTAGCCATTTTCCCAAAAGGCACTATAATGCATTTCTTGGCATTGCGTTTTAATCGGTAACTATAGCACCAGTTATTTGTCTGTGTTAGACACTCTAGAAAAATGTTTGTATAGTGGGAGGACTCTATGGTAGCTCCCAGTTTTCACTCATCTGTGAACTTAGTCAGCCAAAGGTCATTGACATTAGCTTTAACCACCAAGAAATAGGAGTGGTACCAGTACTGAGCCCTGAGGTACCCCACTGATGACCAGTCTCTTAGTAGAGGTGGTCTTACCAATCCTGACTTCCTGGGTCCTGTCTGTGAGCCAGCTGGCAATCTAGCAAGTTATGTAGGGGTTTATCCTCAGTTCAGTGAGTTTCTCAACTATACCTGAGTGGGGTATAGTACAACATGCCTTAGCCAGGTATTGGTATGCTACATTTTCCACTCATCCATTGCCTTGGTGACCTTCTCAAAAAAGTTCACCAGGTTTAGTAGACACAACCTTCCCTCGACAAAGCCAAATTAGGTTGGGTCCAGGCTGTGAAGGTGGTCTATGTCTTTGTTGATCATTTCCATGATAATTCATTCCATGGCTTTGCATATTAGACAAATCAGACTAACCATGTTGTCGTTTCTGGATTCATTTGATGGTCCACTTTTGTGAAGTGTGATAACTATTGCAGTCCTCCATTCATGTGGTACAAAGCCTGTTTTGAGGCTATAGTTAAAATATGCTCAAGTTGTCCTGATAAGTCACATTTCGAGGTATTTAGGAAGCATCTCAAGATATTGTAGGGACCCACTGAAGCTGTTTTTGGTCTTAGCAAGCACAACCAGGACCTGCTCCCTGCTATTAGCTGGAGGTGGTTATGCTAGTGGGCATTTCATGGGGTGAGGCGGGAGGGAGAGGGATGTGAGGTCTGAGCTGAATTTGTCAGCCAATACATTTGCTATGTCATTCTACACAGTGAAGGTGGCACCACTGACCACTAGTTCAGCATAAAGCTGTGTGTTGCCTTTCAGGTTTCAAACATAGCTGTAGAAGGCCTTCTGGTTGACTTTAGCCTATAAGGTTATACTGACCTTGTAATTGGCCTTCCTGTACTTAATTATTCCTCTTAGCTTCTTGTTTAGTTTAATTAGAGCAGTCTTATCATTATGAGCGTTGCTCTTCCTGATTTTAACAATGACTTTTTTTCCTTTTGTTATATAGCCTTTTAAGGAAAGTGTCGTTTATTTTTAGAGTTTGTTTTGGGCTTACTTGCAGTAGGTACAGCAGCTTCTGTGCAGTGATTTACACAGTTGTACAAGGTCACTGCATACAGTTCTACATAGGTTATTGTGAACTCGGGGAACTAGGAAAAAACTTCAAATGCCGGTTGATTGAGCTGTACTGAAGAAATGCAAATAAACTGTGTGGTGCACGAGGTTCGCATCTGATGAAGTCATGTACCGAGTGAGAAAAAATGCTTGTGAGTGTTTGTCAGCATTTTATGGTCCTACATTACTGTGTTGCCTGCTATTAAACGTATTTTGAACTGTCCGGAATCTCCTGGCCTGGGCATTTTCTTTGGATTATTTGAGAAACTATCACTTAATAGGATGTAGTCTGCTTTGGAATAGTTCATAAATGTTACAGGGTTTACAGGGGTTAACAAGTTAATTTTTATTTTGAAGGAAACAGCTTTATGGTCTAACCTCACTAGTAAGGATGTGGCACTGGGGTGGGGGGGGAGCAGCTCTCTCCCATATTGGTGACTATCAGATACAGTATGTTTTAACCACTGGTGGGAAATCATTGAACCTGCAAGTTTGAGGCAGTGTTTCCCTGTCTATAGAGGGATAGTTCAACTCTCCCATGAGTAGGGTATTTGGTTGGATGAGGAGTGCCATCAGTAGGTCTAGATATGAGCTGTGGGATCCTTAGACTATAAGTAACCTATAGCTTGCTGGGAATTGAAATGCTGGCAATTACTTTATGACTGCAGCCCTAAATGGTTTAACAAATTTTATGAGGAACAGACAAAAATATGAGGCAAAGCCAGAGACATTTTGCAAACTTTTAACTTTGTTCCACACAATCAGTAGCCAAAAGTTAAATATTCCAATTTATATTATACAAATGCCCACTAGTCCTGTAAATCCTGACTTTAAAATGATCAATCAACAAGAAGGTGCTTTGATCCAAGACCACCCTCTATTTTAATGACTGCAATCCTCAATAATTTGCTCAAAAATCACAAATTATATAAGGCACAGCACAGACTAAACATAGGGGAATTCTCTGAAATCTGGGACCATTTCAACTTTGTTTCACACAAACAGAAGCCTTAGAACAAATGCCCCAAATTGTTTCATAACTATATACTAGTTTTGTAAAACCATGCTTTAAACTGAGCACAGAACAAGAGGGTAAGTTGCTTTTATTCATGGTCAGTACTCCCTCCTTTAGTTAGTGACTGCAGTTCTCAGTGACTTAACAGAAAACTAAAAATTTTATGAGGCAAAGACAGGGGTATGATACTAACAAGAGAATACATGCTTCAACTTGTTTCAAATAAATATGGACTAGCCATGCAAAGGCAAACAGTTTAAACTGTGCAAACAAGAATGTGTGTTACTTTCAGCCATAGAATGCCCTCACCCCCATCCAGAAATCACAACCATTTTGCTGTACACCTCATCTGTCTGTGATAAAAAATACCTATCAACATCTTAGTGAAAGAATTAAGGACAAAGTCAAAAAAGTAATGGGGAAATAAATGTCCAGAACCAGAGACAGATTTTAAATATTTTGGGTTATCACGCATTTTCTAAAGTACATGAAGTCTGCAACTCAAATTTCAGACATTTATTGACTGGAAATCTTCAGCAATTAACCAGAAAACTACACATTTTTACAAGGAACATACCCACACTTCTCAAATTCTTTGCTCGAGAATTCTTGACAAAATGAAAAATAATACGGAAACACAGGCCGAAAATCAGCCGCAATTTTTAATTATTATTCTAATTCACTTAAAAGTTTAAACAATAATGGGTAAGTTTAGAGGATCTTTACATATGCTCAACTTGTCTTACTTCACAACTGTTACATTCTAATTCACCCAGTTAATTCTGTTTGGTCAACAAAAATCCTATAGCTTCAATGCACTTCAGTTACTTCTCAGATCTACCTCCGAGAATGTCTGGGACTCTTCTTGAGGAATGTATAACTGGTATTGCCTCACATAAAATCTTAATACAATACTTTCCTGGTAGCCTTTTTGGGCCAGAAAACAAATTAAGACAGGCCTGCAAAATGCCATCAGTAACTTGAGAACCACAGTCCTTGTTTAAGTATTGTGCTTTTTAATTCTTACTGAAGTACTCTTAACAGTATTTATGTTATTATATCTGCTAGCCATAACAGGATTCTTAGATTTTTTAAGAACTGCTCTGCTGGAAGGAACATTCATGTCAACATTGCTTCTAGTTTTATTAAGTTCTCTTTGAGTCAAGCCATCTTTGCAACTGTTTTGCAAAACAGTGAGCATTAACTTGCTAGCATCCAAATATATGCACACTTCCATAGGGTACTTCATGAATGTGCAAGACTTCCTCATGGCTGTCTTATGTAACTCTCATATGCATGGGCAGTTCATCAAAAACGTAGAAAAGAGGGAAACAAGGAGAACACTGTGGTGCCGTTATACAAAGACATTATTTTAAGAAAAGTAAGCAATTTCTTTCTTAAATAATGTCATTATAACAGCAACAGCCATGCCACCCTCATGATCAAATCACACCAACCATGGGTAAATCCTGATACCCCCACTCACTTGTGGGTAATTGCTTAAATACCCTATAGACTTTTTTCTCCCCCCCCCCCCGTATCTTTATGGTTAAAAATGTTATAGCACTTAAATGGCTGTACTTGCTCACATGAAATAACACTGTATCTTGGATCTTTTTAGCATTTTCAGCAAGTCCAAATTTTTGAATCCAGAGTTTCCAGTTCCCTGTTATGTCTTCATGCGGTGTTGGTGGTTGTAGTAAAGACATTATAAGCCAAAAAATGAAGATATTCAGTTAGTGAAAATGGTTCAGCAGGAAGGACGGCAAAAATTGAAATACTGAGTAACTCAGAGTGAGAATTGTGACTAAATTTATCAGTGCCGTAATAATTTTAACAACATAAAAACGTAAAATAAAATATGTAACTGGACTCTACCTTTTTACCAACAGAAAGTGAAAATTAAGACTGGCTTGTTATTGCACTTGAATGTGTTATAAATGACACATTCTTAAGCACAAACCATAAACTCTTCAAAAGCACTAAAACTGGTGCAGCACTAAAATAATCTGCTGGAACCAATGTAAATTTAAATCTAGCACAGTGCAGTATATATATATATATATATATATATATATATATATATATATATATATATATATATACACAATGGAAAAGCTAAAGTCAAAATGAATAAATATCTCAATAGGTGTTAGACACTGAATTGCTTTCAGCAAGAACTCTTAATTAACTTATTTGATAATAAAGCTAGATGGTACACAGCTCCAATTGGCAACTCCTTTTAATGACACAGTTACATTATCACCACTATATGCTAACCTGTGACTACATGTACCATAGTTTCCTGGCCTGATTGCGCATAATGCACTTCATGATACTAAAATCTCATTGTTGTCTGGTCATGTACCATTTGTTGTGTCTGCTTCCGCTAGGTGTAGGTCTTATCCGTCAGTCCATCTTCACATTAAGTTATATTAGTATAGCAGAAAAAAACAGCAGGGTGGAGCAATCTTTTTAAAGCATAACTGTAAAGTATGTTCTTTGTCAATTCACTCCAACATCTTGCTGTACTATCAATTTAAGCCAAAGTGTGGGTGGCCAAGGAAGTAACTTTAAACCCTCAGGCTACACAGGATTAAACGGCTCTGGAGTAATTGGGATACACCAATGTGGACAGAAGGATTCAATCCTAGACTGTAGACAGCATTTATCTCACAAGGTAAAAAATAGATCTGATAATTCCAATAAAGTAAGTGGGGGGAAAGAACAGTACTGTGTTACAGATGTGACAACTGTGTGTAAATGTACATTATCTGCATGGCAATGTTTGCATAAACATTGCTTTACATCTTGAATACAGAGACATTTTCTAAGGTCTAGACATATCTCTTGAACATGCCAAGAAGGCCGCCTTGGAGTCTGAACCCAATTATTCTGGACTTGAAATATATTAAGGCAATCCAGAAAGGGAGTTAAAATTAATTATGATTTATTATAGCCAAGTAATGGAGATGAAGTACCTTTGATGGAAAGTAGCATGCACACTATGGGACAAACAAGCAAATGAAGACACGCAGACACTAAGGCCAAAGTAGCCCTATTTGTAATAAAGGTCAAAATGAGCAGAATGCTGCATTTCAGGTGCATGTGCAGGAAAGCTGATGATGACTTGGTAAAGCAGATTTGGGAAAGTAGAGCTATAACAGTAAAGCATGACTGTCAAAGAGGGTAGCAAAATGGCACTGAATCAGGAAAGGTGGCAACAGTTGAACTGACACCCTGATCCCATGCACAATGGAGAAAAGGGTGGATGAGGATGATAATAGATGGTCAGGTAGAAACATTCTAAATTATCCAATGGTTCTAATATTCAGCAGTGGTTAAGGAGGTTAGATCAAAAATGAGACGTCATTAGAGATATTAATGCTTTTGTCTAAGAAAACTATACTTGAAAGTGGATCAAGTGATCACCCCCTACTAAACTCTTTCATATGGTCCATGGATTAGAAGACTGCTGGTAAAGCTCTAGCTACATTTATGAAGCTATAATACTTCAAATTAATGAAGCAGGCCTTCTACATTCTTAAGAGTTGATAGTAACTGGCAGAAAGAGTGGCAGCTGTAAGTCTGACCAATAAGTGGTGATGTCCCCCCTTTTCTGAACTCACCTACTGCTTACTTTCAATTAGGAAGCCAGACCAATTTAAATTAGTGAAGTACAGCTGCCATGTTCTCAAGAATTGCTAGTAACTTTTAGAAGCCATGGACATGACTACTTGTGGCCATTAAGTGGTAACGCTCACCCTCACCTAAACTCGCCAGTCTCATGCCTACATTTAAAAAGCCACAAAGTCAATGAATGAGAGCTTTCATGTTCCCTATAGTTGCTGATAACTGGCAGAACCAATGGAAGTTACTAAGTCTTGCTACTAAACAGTCATGCTCCTTCTCCACTAAACAGTAATGATCCCTCTCTGTCAAACTCACCACTTGAGTACCTATATTAAAACAAATTAAATGAGTGAGGGTGGGCTTCTACTTTCTCAACACCTGCATATAACCTACACAAAGAGTGGAAACTATCAATACTTGTCACTAATGGTGACATTTCACCCCCCTAAACTTTAATCACTTATCTACATTTAAGAAGGTAGAGCAATTCCAATTAGTGGCAGATGACTTTCAGATTCCCAAGAGTTGCTCATAACTGGAACAAGTACTGGAAGGACTCAGTTTGAGTGCACCCATCCAAACTGTACAACTTTCCGTACAATTTACACCTTTTTGGGAGACTGCACTGATCTCAAAATATCTAGCCTATGGTAGAGGAAAGTGCTCAACTAACATTCCTTCAATTTCCCCTGACTTCCCATCCCTCTGCTTCTGCTGGCTTGAGTCTAGTCTTTCCAGTTCCTACTGATGATATATTCTTAGCTCTAAGGCTACTAGCCACCTCACTGAGATCCTACATATCTACCCCAGCTCCTTCACTTTTCTGTCACTGTTGCCATTAACCTTCCTATTTTACCTGTTCTAACTTTTGGAATTAACTTACTTGCCCAAGTACTCTGCTTCACAGACTTTAACTGATTATCTCCATGGCAGATTCAGAACAGGACCTGCTTGGTCCATTTCACACCACATCTCTCCCTACTGTTCTCCCACCCCCAATATTCATTTAGACCTAAATCCACCTTCCACCTCTTCCTATACTCTACCAGTTCTACATTAACCTTTCCCACTGCACACTCCCACCGAATACCTGACAGTTACTATATTCTTACAATTCATACCAACCTTACTAATCCCTTCACATTCCAGTCTCCTCATTATCCTGACTCCATCAACTTGACAATATTACTTCACACATATATTCCACTTCTCTCCCTTGAGCTCCCTTAAGTGGCTACAGAGATGGTAGGAAACCACACATCCATGGCTCCAGGTACTTACTTTTATGGTTGCAGTGGGAGTTTCAACTATGCTGTTTGGAGTTGATTCACTGGAAGTTCTATGTGTTGAAAATGAACAACCTAAGTCTACACACAAAGAGCATCATGGTACATAGAACAATCCTATGTTAAAGCAAACAATCTAAGTCTAGACACAAAGAGCAGTGCACCAGTTAATACAAACCAGAGCCTTTTTGTGCAAACATCGACTATTTAAAGTACAACAGGAATTGGGGAGAAGGCTGTACAAAGAAAGCTAAGCCCCTAAATGTATGCATCTCTACAGTGCAATGTGCCATGTTGCTGCATGAGGAGCAGGATCTCACTAAATCACCTTATTTATCACACAGAAAATAAGTAACAAAAAGCTTATTAGATCACATCAGCAAATAAGGCACTTGACTTTAGCCTGAGTAGCAAGTAATGACCCCAACTAGCCTGTGAGTTTTCTTTTGCCTCCAGAAGGCACCAGTAAACTAATTTCAGCAAAAATTCACTAATTTAGCCACTCATTTGGTTATTTAAGAATGATAAATAGTGGTGGTTCACCTGTCGGCTACTACCTGGCCATTAATAGTGCTGGTCTCACCACTGCTACACTCAGCTAGGAGTCACTGTTTCTTTGCTCATTCTTTCACCAGAAACAAAACAGTAGCACTAATCCCCCGTATGGTTTTTAAGAAGCAGATGACGGGCTCTTTGGTGGTCAGTAGTCTCATTCCACACATTCAATGGGTCTGTAGGCTTGCTGTAGATTTCTCTTGGTAAATGCCCTGGTGAGCATGTTCGGCAGCTCAGAGGAAGAGAGCTAAGCTGCACAATGGTCCAAAACCAGACATGTCAGGGAAGTCACATGCATACTGCCCAGTCAGAGAGAATCAGTAATCAATACCTCTATGCTCTTTCTCTCTCTCCAGCAGCAAAACAGTAACAATAATCCTAAGAAGCAGTATTCAGGGTTTCCAATGACTGGTAATCTCAATGAAGACTAGGAAATAATGTCCCTCACCTACTAAGGATGAACTGTCATTTGTGGAGGGGGAAGACTGCCTATCATATACCACAGTGACAGGTGAAGTAGTAATTACCTGTGCAGGATAATACATACATGCACTTGGAGCATGCTATTCTGACCCTTCTGGAACCCGGGATACATGTTTATTTATTTAACATTTGTTTACTAAGAAAGTTCAACTTGGAACAACCCAATTTTCAATGGATGCCTGGGGAGAAACGCTCAGGCTGCATGTCTTTGTAATGTGGGAGGAAACCGGAGCACCCAGAGGAAACCTACACAAACGCAAGGAGGACATGCAGACTCTGCACAGAAGGCGCCCCAGCCAAGAATTGAACCAGAGAACCACTTGCTGTGAGATAACAACACAAACAACTGCAGCACTGCGCCATCCAACATATCTGACATTCCTTTGGACTTCAGTCATTTCACAGCTGTTGATTAAGATGACCAAGCACCAATTTAAGAAAGACATAAAATATATACTTCTTCATAGTCTTTGCACATTTAGAAACATGCTATACCAATATTTGGAAATATGCAGGATTTTGCATGACATAACAATGACAGCTGATTATTAAACACTATCTTTATGCTTAGTACTTAATAATGTAGTACAAGCACATTTTATTAACATTTAGAAAAGCTGGGAGATAACAAATTGTAGGACAACATACTAAACATGTTTATATAAAAGGGTGTCTTTTAGCACTGTATATTTCAGGTGCACTGACAAACCAAGAACCAAACCAAACAAATGAAAAACTTGAGTGGAGATCCAGGTGCCCAAAAAGACCAGTACAAACAGCAGAGAAATATCACCAAATGATTTATTAAAATCAACAAGCAGCAAAAATAGCAAGTGATAGCAGTTTAGCGCTTTCATTTAAGTTAAGACTTCATCAGCTTCTTCTTTACCTAGACAAAAGCACTAAACTGCTATCACTTCCTATTTTTGCTGCTTGTTGATTTTAATAAATCATTTGGTGATATTTCTTGGCTGTTGGTACTGGTCTTTTTGGGCACCTGGATCTTCACTCAAATATTTCAGGTGCAGTCAGTCTAGTTTGTGGTTTCATACATCATAAGGTGAAAATAATTTGTCTAAAAACATATTCTTATATAAAATGTTCATAGCAATGTAAGAAAATAATACTAATCCTGAAAGAGTAGGGTAACTGCACAAAGGGAAACGTGTGAAGACCAAATCATCTTGAAAATAAAGGATGCTTTAAAATTTTGAGGGTGCTTAGACTTCAAATAATATGTCGCTTACTGATTATGGTTGTAGTGACCCCTGTTGGAAATGGAGTTTAGTCAAAATAATATCCAAGTGATACATACAGTGAAATATAGTAAGGTATCACACAGGTCCAGTTTGTAAGTAATAAAGCATATGAGATATTTTACTTACCTTATGACAGCTAATATCACAGATTAGCACTTCGGTGCTTGTTTTTCTACACTGTTTTTACTACAGAGAAACATATGCTATGTAATATGCACTCTCTGTCCTGATGCATTAATAAAAAGCAGGTTATGAACATAATGTGGACAGAACTAAGAGCTGCTAAAATAAATTATACAATAAAAAGTAATTAGTATTCCAGAACGGGCACGCTGATTGGTCTGTCCGATCAGCGTGCCCATAGTAAATCCGATGTTCCCCACAGAAAGAAGTCCAGCTACAAGAATCATCTTCGCTCTAGTAAAAGAGGCTATAAACTTTAAAATGATGGTACCTGCCCACCCATAGACTACAAGCAAATGGTGCATTAAGCAGTTTGATCAGATTTAACAAAAAAAAAAGCACAAGCCATTAATGTTGCTGGAAACAAGCTCCTACTATACTATCTTTCTCTGTTAAAAAACTAGCTGCTCAGCTCACAGGTCTTAAATAAAAGTGTTTTAAAAAGAGAAAGATCGTCACTATAATGTTTAGTAGCCGGGAGCTGTGCTGGAAAAAATAAGTATCACTGCTACTGGCTACAACGAACCATACTTTAAAAAAAAAAAAAAACGAAAGCTGACTGCATGCTCATTACATCATTTGGTACATCTACAACAGAAACACTAAAATACTGCTATACAAAGACATTATTTAAGAAAGGTAAGTAATTGTATAACAGCAAAAACCCACTCTTGGAAGTGGGTACAGTCAGGATTTACCCAAGACTGTCTTTGTTTAATCACTTGGGTTTCACTCTCATGATCAAAACACACTAACCATGGGTAAATCCTGTGAAACCCACACACAGTCTTGGGTTACTGTTAAACTATCTGCTTAATAGCTCAGTAACAGTAAACATTACTAAATTGTTTATTAGCCTGACTGGAGGGCCAATAACTCAGCTGTTGTTGTTTCTATTATTTTTAAGGCTCGACAAGACAGTGTATGTCTCAGTTAGCCTGTGGGATATCTGTTTAGAGCAATCAAATCTCATATAACATGATACTGCTAACCCACTCTAAATTACATGGAAAAGTAACAGAAGTTGGTTATGAGTTTCTTGCTTGTGTTTAATATGAAAGGTCTACATATACTTGTGGATGTGGGTAAATATGTTTAAACTTAAGTCAATATTTCTTTTAAAAAAATGCTGTACCATTACTTTTTTGTAAAAGTTCTCGTTACATATCATGTGTAGAAATGGAAAAGCATTCACAGTCAGTAGAGGTCAGTGTTAAACTACAGTACTTTTAATAGTATACCCTTAATAACCTCTGCTAACAATAGCCATTTACATAATTAAATGTTTCAAAGATTTAGCAGAATTTATTGATATACTGTGCCTTGTACTGCAGGCTGCAGTTAAAATGTATTAACTACTTCTGTTGGTTGTATTTAAAAATGCATAGTAATTTCTTTCCAGTAGAGACAGCTGTAGCACAAACCCGAAACAAACTTCCAGTGAAAGATCAAATGATGAAAACCAAAAACAAACGCCATACATTTTTTATAGTCAAAAAGACTAAAAAAAACAAAAAACTTCACATTGTTGGTGTACCACCTCACTTTACCATACACTACATCATCAAAAGTTTCCCTAACTATAGCAGAGAGTAGATAAAGTTTAGACTGGGGGGGGTAAGACCACTCCTCTAGAGACAATTCCAAGTTATTGTCAATTAAGACATTTTTGAATCTGCCACATGATTGCTGTTCAATACATTCTTGCCTATTTGACCCAGTGATGATATTTCTTTCTTAGTTTATTAAAGTTTTGTGAAGTTGATGTTCAAATTTACCCTTTTATTTTAGTTATATGTAAGTGCACTGAAATGACCACTTGCTGATCTCAGATCCAGACCAGTCTGCCTTAAATTTAGCTTTAACATCCAACTCACTAAAATCTGCAGAAACCTTGATTATAATCAATTTATTGATCATACTGATGCATGCAGGTTCCTAAGAGATGAGCAGCATGGCTTTAGAGCAGATTATAGACCCTAACTGCACTCTAAAAAGTAAAAAACATCATGTACAATAAGAAAATGACATTTTTTTTCTGCTGGTCTCTTTATAGATATCAAAGCAGTCAGCTATAATGTACTCGTCAATAAGCATGAATTAATACATGCTGGCCTGAGAGTACTGAAATAGCTCACCAGCTAATTGGATCAGAAACTACAAAGATAGCATAATTTGCCAGCCTGAAGGCATAAAGTCCTGACTATGACACAGTTAACCTGAGTTTGATTAGTGACTCAGGTGCATGACAGTGCTGGAATGGATAATGGGTGTGCCTATAATGGGAGAGATATGCCTGCATCTCCCTAGTGGAGCTGTGGTGGAGGGTGGAGCTCAGAGACATGACACAGGACTGGGAGGTGAGAGGACAGAGCAGGTATGCCCACCCTTATTGGGCTCCGTGCAGGGCACATACTTTACATATTCTCATCATAGCCTACCCAGCTTAATAATGATATCAGAAAACAGGGAAGGGGTCATAGGGCTTCAGAAAATTATTATCCTGGTTTCTTCATGCCTCTTCTGGACAGAGGGGGATTATAAATCCCATATGACTGTAAGGTCTTTTCTGTCCAGAGTGATGGGACCTGGCCAATAAAGGGAAACATTGCAGTTTTCACCAAGATGATGGACAGACAGGATGAGCCATGGGGGGATCCAGGGATCCAAAGATAGAGGTAAGCTGGAGCCAAAAAGAAAATCAAAACTAACAGTAAGTTCATTTATAGCGGACAGACTAGTGTGGAAATTCGATCCTCAAGCTTCATGTGTAACAGGTTAGATGAGCTGCCGCCTGTGGGGCCTGTGAGGTCTACAGCACTTCTCAAGTTACAGGAGCTGGGAATCTTACTCAAACGTGGAACAAAATGCCTGGTATGTACAGAACCGACATTACCAGATCATGGTAAGAGAGGGAAATGCAAAAGGTGTGAGATAACATGCCAAAGATGATCTAGGGCTGAAATCAAGGCAAGGCTAAAAGCAAACCCCTACAGACTTGCACCCCCATCAATCCTGCTGGCAAATGCTCAATCACTGGAAAGCAACATGTTCTTTTGACTCCAATAATCTTCCTCTTAACCTTCTTTCTACTAATTCCAGAATGCATATAGATAACACTTTTTCCCTTGATGCAGACAAATGTCATCTGCCTTACAAACTCAATCAAACCAACTTCGGCTTACTTTGGAACTGGATAACATTAACTCAACTCATATGGCCAGCACTGTGATAAACCTAACTAAAGCCCAGGCAGCCTGGGTTCGAGTAACTTCTTGAATGTCTGACACACTGGCAGGGACAGATTGCTTGGGCAATCCTAGGAGGGACGGTATTAACCAATGATGTTCCCTGAAGGGAGGGATGGTTCAAAGAGGGGAATAGCCCAAGGATGAAGGTTGACAAACACAAGGAAGGGTTTGCAGAAGAGGAGGTAATAAACTACCCCAGAGAAGTAGTCAGCCAGACCCCTTGGATGCCCTTAAGTCCTGTGCTGGCCTCAGACATAAAAGAGAGAAAGTCTGGGGGAGTTAGCTATATAGTATATATATCTAGCTAGATAGCATGTATCTTGTCAGGGCATTAGTGACTGTAGTGGAGACATAGTGAGCCAAGAATGAACAGCTGTGATGATGATGATGATGATAATGACCAGTGATTCGCAGCAGTGTGAGTGAAAAATGGGCAAAATGAATTTACTGCAGACTAAACTCGGGCCAATTCTGAAAAAAAAAAATTTAAAAGTGAGAAGACTACAACATTATTAATTTCTACACTGATGTTGCAAAAATGTGAAAAACTGAGCTTTTTCATTTACTGTGTATGAAAGCCAGCCAATGAATCAAGCCCATTGTTGGGCATGGCTGTGATATTGTAGAGATGTTTTTGCGAAGAAAGAATTTCAAACTACAGAAAATGGCTTCACAAATTCCAAAATTCGGTGCAGTATGAGAAAAGGTAGCATTTAGTGCCAGTGTAGGGTCTTAGCTGATACTATGTAGTATATATATGTGCAGTTACATACAGTCAGGTTGGTTGAATGAAAAAACATTACACTTCATGCGTACTCAATGACAACATTTACTGAGCTGATTAACATGGAACATTTATATGGTCTACAGATATACCTACTGGTAACTCCCATTTAAAGATAAAGTATCATGGCTATACACTATGTATGCTCTCATAGGCTGCATGTAGTATATAATTAAAGGGCATGACTGCAGAATCAAATGGTGTACACGTTGCTTCATTGCTTGTTATGCTCTGTACATATTATTCCGAATTCAAAATACGATTGACATAAGTCAGTAATAGATACATCTTTTATTGCTTCATTGCTTTTGGGCCTTTTTTAGTTGCATGCGTGCTCTGTTTGATATTATTCAGATAGCTTCATATGCATTGTAAATCTCGTATGAGGTATGACAAGTGAAAATATTTTCTTTAAAATAAGCTATGCAAATAAAAAAAAAAGAAGTAGCTATTTCAGATGGATCCAACTGCTTTGCGAATGTTAATCATAACAGGGTCTCTATTAGATCACCGAAAGCTTAAAAAAAGCAAACGGTGATTAAATCGACCCTATGTAAGCGAAAGCTTACAATTTCGAACTGTCAAAACAGCGATTTTTTTCCTAGGGAAAAAAATCGCTTTTCCAACAAAAAAAAAAACTTTAAACATTACATTAAGTGGGGGGCTACACCTCCCTACTTAAATATACCAAACTCCGAGACCGCACTACAGTGCTGCAAACGGCAAAGTAACGAAGCAGCCAAGCAAATTCTTTCCCAGGGAAAGAATTCACTTAAAAGCCACTTCGATATGTTCAGGCTCTAGAGTTTGACCAAGACGCATTCGAAAGAATGCGTCTTCGGTCTTCTAATAGGGAACCTCATAACACTGGTCAAGATTACTATTTTTCTGGAAATTAAACAGTGACACCTTCTACTGATTTCTAAGCTTGGCCAAATAGTAAATATCAGTGAAGGTCACTTATACTATTTTACATGATGACTACTGCTTTACTGTATGCCACAATTAATTAATGTAATGCTACAATACAATTAATACTTCTAGCTGATATTAATGTCAGTAGCACATGTAAAGGCTACAAAACACTCCCACAAAATGTGAGAAGTGATGGCCTTTTTATTATTATAATTACTGAATTGCTCATTTTTACTTGCATGATAGCATTAATTGAGTAGGCATATACGCACAGTAATCTAGTACTGCTGGTCACACAAAACTAAATCATAAGCAGTTTCATGACCCAAGGGATTACACTTCTGATAGTATACTCCAGTTTATTGAAAGTTATTACTACAGTTTCAGCTGGAAAACTTATAAAAATAAGCTATAATTAGGAATGACTCAACCAGGAATTACTAGGTGATAAGGTACTGTACAAAATCAGCACTGTAGTGACACATAAAGCAGAATTTTAGAACTATGACTTGACAGCCTTATGAGTAGTATTACTTTATTTGACTACAAATTTCAACTGCTTCTCAGTGATTAAACTCTGACAATACTGCCCTGTGGCGAGCTTAAAAATAGAGAAGTATAATTAGGTCATAGCATCTGGTGACAGAAAGTATATGAAGCAGTAACTTTTGTACATGACACCTCCAAGGAATAATAATATATATATATATATATATATATATATATATATATATATATATATATATATATATATATATATATATAAATAATATACACACAAAGTGTATATATATGTATGTATTTATATATAAATTTATATACCTACATACATATATATATATATATATATATATGCACACACACACAACACATATGAATGTATGTATATATGTATATATGAGTTCCTGATACAAAGTCAAATGTTCAGAACATCCACATTCATAATGGTGAGCCGAAAACGGCAAACTACCAAAGTGCCATAACACCAAAGATGAAAAGATCACACAGTGCAGGTGGGTGATTGTACGAGATCATGGTACAGCTCAGTTTATGGCTTTACCCATTCCTGGCTATACTGCGATTTTGGCGTTGTTTAATATAATTAGCTGGGGGACTGGGAGGGCTTGCCACCTTACACAAATGTATGTATTTAATGTTTCACGTGTCAATGTTACTTCACTTTGGTATTGTGACATTTCACTGTGGTCAATGTTATGAATGTCAATGTTTTGTACATTCGACATTGTAACAAAGACCCATACATATCTATATCTCTCTTTCTCTCTGTAAATATATATATATATATATATATATATATATATATATATATATATATATACAAATATAAATAAATTTATATTTACAGAATGCAACTATATGAACACACATATATTTATACACACACACACACACACACACACACACACACACACACACACACACACACAAAAACAAATATGGCATAGTAGCATAGTCTAAATTTGTGCAAGTTATCATCATAATGTAAGCAGGACACCTAAAAAGAAGCACTAATGAAATCCTTAAAAAGTATAACAATCAGCTTAGCAAAAATCTAGAGAAACAAAAATCTGACACACAGATGGCATACAAATCTTTTTTTTTATGAACAGACTTGTTTACTCATATTATACTTAAAAGTAAGAAAATTCTCTTTTGGTAGGCTGGAAGTGGAAACTTCTCATATAATCTAATATACAATGACAAACATATTTATAAATACACTAAAAGCATGCATGCCTCACAGTAAGACGCTGTCCGGTTCGATTCTCAGTTAGAGCGTCTTCTGCGTGGAGATGTGTGAATGGGCATACCTTCGTTGAAGGTTGTGCATCAGGCCTGGCAAGCCGGTACGTAAAAATCAACTGCCAATCATTAGCGGACCGGAGTTCCGCTGTGGCGACCCCTGACCAGGAAAAGCCGAAAGACACAAACAAACTAAAAGCATGGATGCATCGAACACAGACAGTGCCTGTTCTACATGACATAAATAGTACAGTTTTGTACCTACCATAAATGTAGATGTTCAAGTGTAAACACTGCTGCAGTCATCACACTAGGGTTATCCTGCCGTCAAGCGGTCCCGCAGTCAGCCAGAGTTCCAAAGTCTTGGTCCGGCATCGGTTGCTGTCGCCTCCTCCCTGACGTCAGTGCGACAGGGGTATAAAAGATGCAGCCGACACCATTTTCTTCAGTTTTTCTTGCCCCAGATGTCAGGTGCCCCCAAATAGGTAGGCAATTCAAATTGCTAGTAAAAAATACAAAAGCAAAGCAAACAACCATTTTTAATTACCAGCAAATACACCCCATAGGTAATAAAGGGTAGATACCCTAGGTAAGTACCAGAAAGTAAGAGGGGAAGGAGGGAGGGTAACCTGGACTGCAGCAGTGTTTACACTCAAACATCTACATTTATGGTACAAAACTGTACTATGTTCATCGTGTTACACTGCTGCAGTCATCACACTTGAGTGGAGTCCCAAAGCTGAGGTAGGGAGGCTGGATCTATAAGGCATTAGGGGTGGCTATAAGGCCCTGCAGTAGAGCAGTGGCGAAGCCAGTTCTGGATTTGGAGTATAAAGACAAATGGTAATGTTTGGTGAAGGTATGCACAGAACTCCATGTGGCTGCTTCCAAAATATCCTTGGTAGGTACTCCTCTGAGGTAGGCAGTTGAAGTGGCTGTTGCCCTGGTGGAGTGAGATCTGATGCTGCTAGGTACAGGTTTCCCATGGTGGGTATAGCAGAAACATATACAGTGTCCTATCCATTTTGAAATAGTCTGCTTTGAAATGGCTTTTCCCTGTGCTCCTGCAGCATATGCTACCAATAATTGTTCAGTTTTTCTGAAAGCTTTGGTTTTGTCCAAGTAGAAGCATAACTGTCTGTGAATGTCCAAAGAATGTAGTAGTCTCTCCCCTTTGTTCTGTGGTTTTGGATAGAAAGTTGGCAAGTGAATAGTTTGGTTTAGAGCCACACTTGATACCACCTTTGGAATAAACGTAGGGTTAGTTCGTAAAGACACCCTGTCCTGGTGGAAGAGAAGAAAGGTTCCACTGCCACTAGTGCCTGGAATTCTGAAACTCTTCATGCTGATGTTATTGCCAGTAGCATAGCAGTTTTCCAAGAGATGTATTTTAATTCTGCTGTGTTAGCTGGCTCAAAAGGAGGTAAAGTAAATTTTTCCAAAACAAAGTTGAGGTCCCAAGTTGGTGTGGGTGCTCTACAGGGCGGTCTTATGTTTTTAGCCCCTCTGAGGTATTGTTTGAGCAAAGGATTAGAAAAAATTGGTGGATCCGTGCTGTAATGAGCAGAGATAGCTGAGGCGTGGATCTTGATGGATGAGAAAGAGAGGCCCTTGTCCAGCATCTCAGTTAAGTATTGCAGTATCTGAGGAATGTTTGGGACAAGAGGGTCAAGGCTGTGTGCTTGGTTCCAGGCACAGAATCTCTTCCATTTATCCGAGTATGCTTTCCTGGTGCTAGGCCTTCTGGCCTCCAGAATGACATCCATAACAGCTTTGGAGAGAGGCATTGCTTACTTGGCTAAGGAATTTTCCATGCAGCTAGATTTAAGGTCTTTATCTGGCTGTGAAGTATCTGACTGTTGTGCTGTGTCAGCAGCTGTGGGATTTGAGGAAAAATCCAGGGTAGTTCTTGTGTTAAGTTCTTTAAGATTGGGTACCAGTGCTGGCGTAGCCAGTCTGGTGCAATCAGGATCATTTTTGGCTTTTCCTGCCTGGCTTTTATGAGTACCTTTGGAAGGAGAGGTAAAGGAGGGGAAGGCGTATACTTGTAGTTTTTTCCAGCTGAATGAGAGGGCATCCACTTTCCATGCTTGTGGATGGTAGCTCCTTGTGCAGAATTTCTGTAATTGGCAGTTCTTTGGGGAAGCAAACAGATCTATATGCGGGTTCCACCATTTTTGTGTTATCATTCTGAATATTTGTGGGTTCAGTTCCCATTCATGTGGGTCTATAATGTTTCTGCTTAGGTCGTCTGCCAGTGTGTTTCTCTCTCCTGGCAGGAATTATGCTTGCAGATGAACTTGGTAGTTTAGAGCTGTGTTCCACAAGGTCATGGCTTGTCTGCAGAGGGGGTAGGAGTGTGTGCCCCCTTGCTTCTTTATGTACCACATAATTGCGGTGTTGTCTGTCTTTAGTAGTAATTGCCCTGGATGCAGTAGGTTCTTGAAAGCTATAATAGCATTTTGTACAGCTAGCATCTCTTTTTTGATTGCTGTGGAGATGTCTTTGCTCTGTGGGCCACTCGCCCTGGATACATTTTCCTGCCATGTGTGCTCCCCAGGCATAATCCGATGCATCTGTTGTCAGTGTTTGCCTGGCTGTGGGTTGAGTGAAAGGCTGTCCCTTGTTGAGGTGACAAGCTTGTGCCCACCATCAAAACTCCTGTTGTAGGCAAGGAATTAGTGGTATAACTGTTTCCAAACTTTGACAGTGTTGAGACCATACGCTCTTTAGGTACCATTGTAGTTTCCTCATATGCAGTCTGGCATATGGAATTAGTAGTATGCAAGATGCCATGTAGCCCAAGGCCTGCAGAATTTTTTTTGCAGGGAGTTGGGTCTTTGTTGCCATTAATTGAAAATATTGAGTCAGTTGTCCTTGCTTGTCTGGCATGAGATAAGCCATTTGGGCCGTTGTGTTCAAGCTGGCACCCAGGAATATCATCTGTTGTGAGGGCACTAGTTTTGATTTCTTTTCATTTACTGTGTACCCCAGGCAACTTAATAACTTTTTTACGTACACCAGATGCTTTACTAGAATGTCCTTGCTCTCTGCTTGAATCAGGCAGTCGTCCAGGTATGGATAAATTTGAATTCCTTTTTGCCTGCAAAATGCAATTACTGGTGCCAGGCACTTTGTGAAGACCCTGGGCGCAGTAGATAAGCCAAAGGGCAGTGCAGAGAATTGATAATGCATTGAACCAGCGAGAAATCTGAGGTATCTTCTGCAGTTTTGTCTGATAGGGACATGCAGGTATGCCTCTTTGAGGTCCAGTGTCACGAGCCAAGCTTTCTTGCCCAGCATGGGAAGAAGCTGCTGTAGTGTCAACATCTTGAATTTCGGTACATCCGTAAGTGTTTAGTGTAGAAAGGTCCAGAATGGGTCTCCAGGCTTTGTCCTTTCTGGGAACCAGAAAGAGTCTTGAGTAAAATCCTTGCCCTTGTTCCTGTGGTGGTACCTTTTGAATAGCTCTCATGTCCATGAGTGCTGTAATTTGTCTTTGAGCCTCTGCCCATTGATTTGGTGGCAGATTTGGCATTCCTTTTAGCCTTGGCAGGGTGTGAAAATGGAACCTGTAACCTTGAGACACAATGCTGAGAACCCATTTGTCTTTGGTGATGCAATGCCAGTTGTGATAGAAAAGTGCCAGTTTTCCTCCTAAGGGGTCTGCCAAGAGAGAGCTGTTTGGCAGCTGTAGTGGAAAGTCATTGAGTCTGTTTTTTATAAGATTGAGTCCTGTCTTCTCCTTCTTTCTGGCCTGGTGTGCCCCACTGTCAAGGCCTGTAAGGGCCTTGTGTCTGACCTCTACCTCTTGGATGTCTGTATCTGCCCCTTTGAGGTCTGTCTGTGACTGGAAGGGACCAATTCTTTGTTGGCCAATTTCTGCTAAAACGAGGAGGCTGAACCTCTAAGAAATCTTTCACCTTTTGCATAGATTTTGCCTTATCCTCCATCTTCTTTAATAGCTCCTCTGCCTTAACTCCAAACAGCACATCCCACTGCAAAGGTGCATCCAATAATTTTACCTTAACATGATCTGGTAATGTATGTTCTTTTAACCAAGCATGCCTTCTAATGACAGAGCCTGTAACTGCTGCTCTACAGGAGGCCTCTAAGGAGTCAAACCCACATTGCAAAGTATGTTTTCCCACTTGTTCAGCAACATGCAATAAATCCTGCATTTCTTTTAAGTTAGGAGGATCTGAATCTGGAAGCATCTTTTGTTTCAACTGAGACATCAAAAATTGCTGATATTTTAGCATGTGAAACTGGCAATTCAAGGCTCTCACTGCTAAAGTTGCAGATGTATATACCTTCTTTCCCCATCTGTCTAAAGCTCTGGAATCTCTGTCAGAGGGAACTGTTTTTTTTTGCTGATGAAGCCATAATCCTTTTGGGTCCCTGAGAAATAGTTTCAGGGTCAGCAACAGGGCTTTTGTACAGAAACTTGTGAGAGTCAGGGACTCTGTAATATCTATCTGGTTTAACTGGGGCTGGGGGTAAGGAGTCAGGGTTCAAACTGGATTCAGTGTACACATCATCCACAATGTCAAGAACTGGCGGGATAGCAAGGGGTCTGTGTTGAGGCAATAAAAGGAAGTCTCTGAGCTTTTTCTTGGATTCTAAATAATCATGACCTTCCCAGTGGAAATGCTCCCTCATGGTATGTAAGGTCTCCCCAAAGGAATAATCCTCAGGCGGACAGGCTGACGGAATTGATTCCTCAGCATCAGAATCCTCATAAGGGGGTAAAGAATATCCTAGGTCCGAGGAAGAGTCAGAGGAAATGGACACCTGGTCAGAAGATTCAGAGTCTGCATCCTGTCTGGGCCTTTTATCTGGAGGGGGGTGGGACCCCCTGATCAGGGTGATTAGGTCCTCGGCCATTTTTAGCATTTGTTTCTTAGGCATGGAAACCTGTCCTGGAGAGAGTTGTGTCTGTTTCTTTGCTTTTAAGGGGGGCTTAGACTTAACAGAGGGTTTAATGGTTAACTGTGTAGGTCTGAAAACACCCTCTGTAACTGTGGATTGCTCAGCTACTTCGATTCCCTCAGTAGGTTTAAGATCGGTAAGCCGAAGGCCTAGTGCATCCGAAGGCCCAGCCAGCTCCACGTGGGAGTCGGATGCAGTCTGAGGTTCTGTGGAAGCGGTCATCAGGGGCTGCGTAGGCGCCTCGCTGAAAACTGGAGAACCGGCGACCGGCCTAGAAGAGGCCTCTTCATCAGTTTTGGGCCTCGGATGCCTGTCCTTATCCTTGCGCTTTTTATGCATTGCTGTTGTCGGAATTTCCGACGGCATGGTGTAATTGAATTTTCTACCAAAATAACGTCAGCAAAATCAAACAGACGTTTAATAGTGCGCTTGTTAAACCTAGTACAAAACAAACAACCAGTGACGTCGTGGTCAGGGCCTAGGCATGGAATACAATAGGAGTGGAAATCCTTATGAGGTATTTGCTTCCCACAAGAAATACAGTTATTAACTTTTACTGACATCAGTCTGAGGCAAGAAAAAGTTTCTCCAATGGGGTACTTAGCTTTTTTAGAAGACTTCGATTCTGGATTCGGAATGAAAATCTCAGGAGTAGGCCGACCGGCACTTGCGAACTGCTTCTGCTTCGGGCACCGCGTGGCAAGAAAGACTGAAGAAAATGGCATCAGCTGCATCTTTTATACCCCTGTTGCACTGACGTCAGGGAGGAAGCGACAGCCACCGACGCCGGACCAAGACTTTGGAACTCTGGCCGACTGCGGGACCGCCTGACGGCAGGATAACCCTAGTGTGATGACTGCAGCAGTGTAACACGATGAACATCAGCCTTTTTAGAGGTCTCTATGGCCTTTTTTTGGACTGACTTTTTTCACCTTTATACATACTTCAAACTGATTTCCTAAACAAGATTTAAATGAGACAACCTGATGACACACAGATTTTTCCATTTTTTTTTTAAATTTCTCCAAGTCTTTTGGGTTTCTAATGCCATGATGGGAATGGACCCCATTCCTAAGTCAAAGTACGATTAAAGTTCATGAAATTAGCATTGTTTCACTCTTTGATGTCAGCCAGTAGTGCTCTTCGCAGCACCCGCAATGTGCCCAGTAATGACTCCTTCTGCAGTTCGTATGGAGTTACATGTATTGGTAACGTATCTAAATACAATTATAGACTCTTCTTTATAAGACCTGTTGTTCCTACTACTACCTGAACTGTCTGAGTATCTTTCTTCCACATTGCTCTCGTTTCTGCCTGCAGATCCTGATATTTTATGACTTTGTACCTCTCTGTACACAAGACACTGTAGTCACTGGGTGTGGCGATTTCAATGATCAATGCTACTTTTGTCTTCTTTTCTTGGACCACTATATCTGTTTTTCTAGCATCTGTCTTTTGAACTGTTGGTATTCGGTGATCCCATGTGATGTAAACTTCATCATTTTCTATGATGCTTTGTGGATCAGGTTTCCAGTGTTTTTCAGCCACTTCAATACCATAATGTTTGCACAATCCCCAGTGCAACAGTCTCGCCACATTATTATGCCTTTCAGTTTACAGTCCTTCTGCCATTAGTATGTCGCAGCCAGAAAAGAGGTGTGCAACTGTTTCCATTTCGGTTTTACAAAACCCACATTTGTCTGTTTCTCCATGTTCAATGGGCTTTGTAAACCAGCATGTAAGCAGCTCACTATCTTGGGCCGCCAATATTAACCTTTCACCTCTTGTTATAAATTATTCTCTCCTTAATCACTCCTGTGTTCGCTCCTGATCAACATTAGATTCTTCCAGAAGTTTTCTATACTTGCAACTATATTTATGCTTTTTCCACATTTCTTGCCCTTCTCATCTGATCCTTCACCTTATATTCTTTCTTTTGTTTTTTGGTACATCCAGTTGCTGCCTGGTTTTTGTCTACTTCTGGTTTGATTTCCATTCCTGCTTGACGCCGATAAGCTTCTGCTAGATTAAACAGAGAAGTCATCTTAGATTTATTCTTCTCATGTTTCAAAACCTTTACTACATTTGGGTCTTGTGAGGTCAGCAGATACGTGTAGAGTCCCACGATACCAGATCTATACATATAATCAATTTCAAGGAGGTCGATCCTTCCTTCAGAACACGGAATATATAATCTTGGTATGCACTGATTTTTATAAATCATTTGGTGAGCAGGAAGCATCCATCTTGTTTTCCTATCTAATCTATCCAACACATTTTGGGGCCAGTCAATCACTCCAAAACAATAAGTTAGGACAGGAAGAGCAAATTGGTTTATAACTTGAATTTTGTTCCTAGATGTCAGTGCTGTTTTCAGGATTAATTTAAGTCTTCTGAAGTATTCCTTACTAAGTATTTTTTTTGCATTTGTTCATGTTTTATTGTTGACCCTTCATCAATTCCCAAATATTTATACACTCCTTCTTGCTCAAGTTCATTTACATCACATTCTTGTTCCAAACTGATGTTTTTCTGGCGTTAAGGTGTTGCTTTAAAGGTTGCTTTTGCACATTTATCAAGACCAAATGACATTCTTATATCATCTGAAAAAGCTTTGACAACTTGCAGTTGTGCTTTCAGTTCCTCATCTGATGAGCTATACAGTTTTAAATCATCGACAAAGAGAAGGTGAGAAGTCTTTACACTTTGTTGTTTTCTAGGAGCCAGATTATAGCCATGGCCTAAGTGTTAAGTAACAGCTTAATGGATTAAGGGCAAGGCAGAATAGCAATGGTGACAGAGTCACCCTGGAATATCCCCCTTTAAATGTTTATGCCTGGGATAACACTTTGTCCTTTATCATGGCTTAATTGCAAGGTGGTCTGCCCCTGTTTCATGGTCACTGTAATGTAGTCGATCAGCATGGGGTGTATCTTATACATTTGTAAGCCTCTTTTATCCATGAATGAGGGATACTATCAATTTTTTTTGTAGTTAATCCATGCCATACTTAGATTCTTCCCCTTTTTACAGTTCTCCACTATGACTTTATTTAACAACAAATGGTTCTTTGCTCCATATGACTTTCATTTATTGCCCTTTTGATCTACTGCCATAATTGAGTTTTCTTCTGAATGACTATAAACTCTGTCAGCATCAATCCCCGTGTATAGCTTATACAACGTCAGAAGGCAAGTTATTGGTCTGTAATTTTTAGGGTAGCTCACAGGTTCACTCTTAAGAAGGAGCATTGTTTTTCCTGCTGTTAGCCAGGTTGGTGTCTGTTCTGGATGCGCATATAGATAGTTCTTACTCATGGCTAAATCTTCTTGCAAAGATGTTAATACTTTAACCAGAAGTTAGGTATTGCATCTAGGCCTTGGGATTTCTAATTAGAAGCTTTTCTTAACTTTGTCTCAATCTCTCTGACTGTTACTTCATCCCACTTCATATCCTGTACCTTTAAACTTCTATCCATTAAGCATTTTTGTTGTGTTCTACAGGATCTTCATACATACTTCTCCAAAATGTATCTATTTTTTGGCAGTCTTTCAATTCCTTTTACCTTATTTCCCAGTTCTCTAAAAAACCTTTTTGGGTCATCAATAAATTGCTTATTTTGTAATTTTCCTTTATATTTATTTTTGTATCTTGTGCTGAAATTTTTAGTTTGTTATTTGCGACAGTACATGAAAGATCCTGGTCTGTTCTAATATTGTGCATTGCTTTTATCACATCTATCTTTCTTAGTATTTTTAGGTTCACAGGTAGGCACTAGGCTATTGCCCTAGGGCCTATATAATCCTAGCCAAAAAGGTACCCTGGCTTTCGCCACCCAAGAAAATTATTTTTGTGTGCCACTGTCGAGCAGAGCCACAGAGGTGATCCCCGGGGTAAATTTCCTATTTCCCATCCAATCATCAAGATTTTTCTTGTAGAGTGCTAATGAGGAGCTTTGTTTGATATAGATAGGTAGTTTGTTCCAGAGTATGGAAAGTCTCTGGGACAGGAATCTATCCCTCCAGCATGTTCTGTTTATTGTAGTGACAAGGTTTAGGTCCCTACAACGTGTAGCTCGGAGGGATTGGGATTTCTTTAAGTGGAGCATGTCCAATAGCTCTGGGTTTGACATAGCTTTGTATGTTAGGCAGAGATCGCCTCCGAATAGGTGATATGCAATGGAGTAAAGCTGGAGTTTTTTGAGACTGTCTGCTTAGGGCATCTGTCTGAGGCCGGTAATCCTCTTTGTGAGGTATTTCTGTGGCCTTTCCAGTTGTAGTAGATGTCTTGTGAGGTACATACCAAAAGGGGTGTTGTGCTCTATAATGGGTCTAATGAGTGACAAGTAGAGGGGAACAATGACCTCTTTTTTCCTGGATGAGAAACCTTTTGTGATGAGGTGTGCCATGTAGAAGGATTTTCTGACTACTGTGGCGATGTGATTATCAAAGGAGAGACTACTGTCCACCTGTGTCCCAAGACCTCTTATCACACTTTCAGTGTTAAGCAGACTACCACCTATGTGGTGCTCATGGGTACAGAGTTTTTACCGAAGGAGATGACAATGCACTTTTTGGTATTGAGCTTGAGGCCATGGCTTTGACTCCAGGCATCTGTCTCCGTGAGGCCCTTTTGTAGGATGTCCATATCTTTAGGAGTTTCAATTATGGCTCCTAGTTTGCAGTCATCTGCAAACTTCATTAGCCAAAGACCTTCTCTGTTAGCCTGTAGTTCAGAAAAGTAGATACCAAACAGGAAAAAACTTTTTTCTTTTATTGTACTATTTATTTATGTATATGGACTACCATGCTGGTTCACTCTCGAACATCTTATTTTGTTTGGTTCTGGTAGGGATGTTAATACATTTATCTTGATGAAAGCAGAATTTATTCTCATATGTGCTAGCCATGTCAACATTTTGGAAGTTAGAGTTGAATTCTGATATTTCCATAATAGAACTGGAGATGGTTTGCACATTTCAAGTCTTTGATTACTGTGATATTTACATCTGATAGTTTGGGGGATTTTGAAAGAGAAAGTTACAAGTTTGTGATCAGACATAAATGGGGAGGGGGATATAACAAATGATTTTTGCTGACAGAGGCAACATTAGTAAGGACCAGGTTAAGACTATTTTGTCTAGCAGGTTTTTTGACTATTTTGTCCCAGGAGTTCTTGTTTATGAATTCAAGGAATTTTTTAACATAACCTACATTTCAGGTACAGGTATCACAGTTTATTGGCAAGCAGCTAAAGTCTCCTAGGATGATGGAGTTCCTGTGTATCTGAAGTTCAGCCAGTATATTTAGGAATCAATCACGGTTGCCTGGGAGGCATCGAGGAGTCCTGTAACATGCTATGATCTGATTATTGGTCTTATTTAGTGTGATTTGTATCTCAATAAGTTCCGTTTGTGGGACGCTAGTAATGTGCCTCAAGGTTATGCAGTCTGTTATGAACATGGATACTCCCATCTGGTCTGAAGGTATGGCAGGCATAAAAAACTTGGGATACAGTGGGTGCTTACTGCAATTTTAAACCAAGTTTCAGCAATAATACATGCATGAATGTGCTTCAAATGGAGGAGGGCCTCAATGTCAAGCAATTTGTTATTTAGACTCCTAGCATTGAGCAACGGTTTCTTGATATCATCCAATTTTTGGTTTGTTTTATTTATTTGGGTTTGGAATCACAGTAGTTGGTCTCTGCTTAACAAAGTCACTATGACAGCAGCAAGAGCTTTAGCCATTACTTGGAAGACTTGGAATGAGAGACGTGAGCCATCCTTGGCATAGCAATTAAGGCTGTGCAACAACTCATTCCAAGCTGACACATACATGTAGCCCCCTCACATGACACTATTTATTCAGCTAATTGTTGAACTCACGTCATCTTTTCTTTGTACGTTGACACCGTTCCTGGAAAAGAAAGGATTTGGTTCAATACTAGGGATATTCCTGCATTTGTGATATGTACAGAGAGCTTGGAAATGTCCGGTCTGCATACCCTCAGGGTTTGAGTACCAAGTAATTTACACCCACATGGGCCAACACCAGTTCTTAGTCATGCTTGTTTGGCTTGAGGATCTTAACGGCCCTAGCAACAGGAAGGAGTTTCATGCATCCACAATTATGGCCTAAATGGCATTAAGTTTGGGATACTTAGAAGACTGTAACATGAAAGGTAAAGTACATTTAATAAAAAGAAAGAAGTAAAAATTAAATGCTGTCAATGAGCATATTAAAATATGTGACACATTTAACTGAGCAGAACTGATTTGCCCTGAGAAAAACTAAATGCTAGTAACTAATGTAACAAATGGACACTAACATTTAAGTCCTTTTAACAATAACAGATTTTTATAAATAATTTGTGAGCATCTAGGACCATGCAAATTCTAAGAAAGCTACATCTTTTAGGGGGGGGGTGGCAAAGTAAACTTGAGCATCTGTTTACTGCTTAAAATTAAAGCACAATATTAATCAAATTATGCGATGTATTAATCTAAATGTATTTTTATTTTTAACATTGTGTCATTAAAGAACAATTGCGTGGTGTCCATTTATGTTAACTTTTTCAGCATTAGTGGTATTTGTTTTGCTTGCAATTCTGCTTAAGCTTGTTTAGTTTAAACAGCATGTAGTGTGTTGTGTGTGTGTGTAGTTGGTATTTTCTTTGCTCTAGTCTCTCCCGCTGTCTCTCTCTCTCTCTCTCTCTCTCTCTCTCTCTCTCTCCCTCACCTCTAATCTTTCTTGGCTTTCCTACTTAGTTCTGCATGTCATATTTTGCCATTCAGTTACAATGCATTCTTTTAATTGGCTACATAAAACATTTATTTTTGGAACACTTACACTTCTTGACTTATCTGATGCCACTGACAATTATTTATAACAAGCATTTTTACTAGTTGTGTTCCTTCATCATTTACTGAACTCCTACAAGAAGATATCCGTGTTTTGACAGTGTGTACTGCACTATGGAAACCTGCTTTTATAGCATATCACATATGGACTTATTGAGATTGCTAGGGATGTACATTTTTAACAATGTTACATACACAGAGACAGAGAGAGAGAGAGAGAGAGAGAGAGAGAGAGAAAGATTTTTTAAAGAATTTTTACTGAGCTATGTTTACACCGTTTCCTAGTATTTGTCTGGGTGCACTTGAAAGAGGGCTGCTTAATGCCACTAGGTTATTCTCATTTATTTAAAACATGGTAGTAGAAAGATCTTTACTGATAACATTGACATAACCAACTATTGGATAATGCACTTCAATTTAAGTCCACAAAGACTCTTTTTAAGATCACATTACATGATGTCACATTTGTTAAACACAAATTGAATTTATATAACAGAAAATAATGTAGTTGAAAAACAAGTAATTAAGCCTGCTATAAAAGTCTCCATGGCACAAGACCTGTAGTTAACACAGGTCAAAACAGATTTCTGGGTAACTGAGAATGTTATTTGTTCACAGTGATTGTATTTTAGTCTATCAGACTAGAGGACTGCAACCCCAGAGTGCAACATTTAGCACTATGCTTTGCACAAGGCTGTTTCCTAGATGCATATAACACTCAGCTGTCCCTGATTTTTAAGAATGTCCCAGATTTTGTCTCAAAGTTTTATCCTGTCCCTCTTAAAATGTTTGACTTTCTGGCAGATCACTGAGGGTTATAGCTTATAAATAATGACAGATATTAGTTTTGTACTTCTTGGTGTAAAGACAATGCATGCCGATGCAAAACATGTCGATCTATTCACCTTTTAAGTGAATTATTAATATTTAAAAACTGTCCCTGATAATAGGCCTTTGCCCCTCATTATTTTTGGTGCTGTCCACAGCTCTTAAGCAAAGCAGTTAAAAGGTACAATGCAAATAACAAACTTGCGCCTACAAGAAAGAAGGTGGATAAAAATGTTAGGATTTATGACTGTAGTTGTCAGCTTACACTTAATATGATGAAGTCTGCATACTCTACACTTGCCGTGCAAATTAATTATTCATTTATTTATGTGCTATTGACTGACTGCATTGCCCCCCTCCCCCGGGTTACCACCCACTTTTTGTGGAAGGCTGAAGGAGAAAAGCTCCCACAATTATTGCATAAAACATTAGACATACATAAAATACACAGGTGTAGCTACATTATTACATTAGATATCAGTACATATACTGAACAGAGGCACAAGGGAATAATTTGACAGGGCTAGTTAGCTAAGAAACAGATGATGTGCATCCTAATAAAACAAAGTGTTAATTGGTGTACTACAAGCACCCAAGTTCCAGTAGCTTGAAGACCACCATATTACAGCCATGAACTAAAGTGTCTTGTAGCTCACATGGGCAACTGCTTGCACTTAAACTCTAGTACAGGCAAGATACATGTATTAGCCAATAAGACAGAGTGTGAAAGGTGGAACTGTATCTTAGGTTTAAGGAGCGGGACAGGAGTTTAGGGTTACACATATGTAACCCCTAGAAACTTCCTAACTAATGTACCACCTCCTAATTAATGCCCATGGTACATAGAGACACAACTGGTTTGGTTTGCACAGCTAGGCTTATAAGGCCCTGATGGTCATCAGTCTAGTATATACCCATGAACATACAGAGTGGGAAGGGAGTTTAGGGTTAGGGAGCAGCAGGGGAGTTTGGGCTTAGGGAGGGGGAATGGATTTTTAGGATTAGGCAGTGATCCGGGCCTTTAGGTTTAGGGACACTGATGGGAGTTTTACAGTTAAGGTTAGGGAGCGAGAAGTCAAGCTAGGGTTAAGGACTGGGTGGGAGTTTTAGGGTTAGAGTTAGGGCTCTGGTAGGGCTAAAGAATTTAGTAGGGTCTGGTGATGAACAATTAAGTAAATGAGTAGGATCGGGCTAGTGGGATTTAGGACACTTGCCCTTAAGAGTAAATGGCAGTGAGTAAGTGAATCACAATCTACTAGCATGCAAGCACTTGTTTTAGACTCAGTGTTAATACAATTAAACAGATGTTCAAAGATAACATCAGGAAAAATGTTACAGCTACGTTCATACTGATATGTGAAGATCCTATACTAATATGAAATATAACTGAGGCAGTACTTTTTCATGCAAGAGTTCAGCTTAATAGCAAGAGCAAACAATTCACAATATATTTACTGACCCAGTGTGAACTTTAGAGACAAGGTGCTGATATGATTAAACAGTGGCTGAAGAACACCCTGAATTAACTTTTTATGACAAACAACATAACCAGACATTAGAAGATCCTTTAAGGCATCAAAGAGAACTGAGATTAGCAATGTTGATGGGTGGGGAGCAAAGCAATACACACTGGACTATATATGTGTTCGAGTGGTAGAATATTAACGAATGGTAATGGATGGAGGAATCGCAAATTCACACCTGGGGTACTGCCTATGTCCATTATGGACAGAGGCAATCTGTTTGATACTCAAAGCACAGGCACAAATCCATGCCATCTTCTTGGCCCTAAGGGTCATATACTGGGTAAAATTGGGTTATATTAGCTAGGCTTGTATGGACCCTTAAGGTGTTTGCCTAGTAATCTCCTAAGACCATATGAATGGTAAACTCCTGCATCCATCAGAACAATTTTTATACGTTTTGCTTTGTGCATCTGCTGCTCACTGTGCATTCAATCCTTGTTTCTCTAACACACAGAGAAACAAAGGCTTTAGATAAATTAATACCACCCCCCCCCACACACACACACACAAACAACAACAAAACAGTTTCAGCGTAGGTTATTTAATAATATACAGAAAATGCCCAGAAAGTCATTTTCATTCACATTCATCGTTGCAAAGACAAAGAGATGAAAAATGATGTTGCCTTTAAATGTCTACCAGATAATTATACTACTATACTGGCGAACAGTCTATCAAAACCATGTGATTCATACAGACATCAAATTCCCCTTCACAATACTAACCAAACATACGTACAAAAACTTACATTTAATGGTCAGTGTTTAACAAAAACAATTCCATCTTTTAGTCATTTTATATAAATCACTTGACAGCCTCATGCCTTTTGACTTTGAACATGTTCACCATTATTAGTATTTAGAGTTACAATTTGTTTAATAATTTAGTCTAATGTTTTTATTCAGTTTGAAAAGCTCTGATAAAAACAAACCTGCTATCTAGCCAACGTGATTCTTTGATTGAGGGTGTAGTGTCTGCCCTGGATGCCAAAAAAATGAGGTTGCATACACCACTTGGTATTTATTGGCTTCCAGCATAGAGAATAAATGTGCGTTTTCTAACAGTGTTATGTCTGCTCTAAACCAGGGAACAAAAATCATGGCTGGTAATAAAATCAACCTATCCTGAGGTCAACACTACTTTGGGCAAGGATTTCTTTTTAATACACAGGTTGAGCTCAGAAAATAAAGCTATGAGATACTATGACCTGCTAATGAACTTCTTCCTGTTTTAATGGGATAGATTCCCTTGATTTCCATTCAGAACTGTGTATTTCAGTAAGAACACTTAACCACACAATGCTCCCAGGTCGTGCCTACATATATGGAGTTGTGACCAGTACAGTCACTTAACAAATGATTAAAAACAAAATAATTATATTTCACACCTGGAATATGATCCTTGCATAGCAGCAATGACTTCCTTTACCAACTCCTTTCATCCTCCGATGCAGTTAATTAAGACACACAGAGATATGGTACTTGCAACCAGACCTGACCACCATTACATCACACTCAGAAGAGTAATTTATAGCTTTTTGCTAGGGCAAAGAGGAATTAATATTTTGCTGCCTCATGATCAACATACTAAACATGGACTACTAGTCCTCTTCTCAGTACTGAGATTTTTTCTGTTAGGTTTACTACCAACTCTACATTAACAGTCACATCCCCCAAACTAGCAGCTAGCTCTAAAGACACTTCACCACTTAGATCCAGGCTTTGGGATACACTGCCCAGTAAGGTAAGAGACTACAATAGCTCAAAAGCCTGTAACTCAAATATCAGCAAAGTATTCTAAACCTGTTGTAAATAAAACAAGGTAGGCCGCCTCAGACATTTATATTCTCTTGCCTAGAAGAATATTCTTGTATACATGATGTATCAGCTACTTACTATTAACAATCTGTGTGTACTTGTAATAACATATTTTCAGTATGTACTGCCTCCATCTGAGGACTTAACTGCAATGCTCATTAGCCTAGGTTACAGCTGAAAAGGGTCTGTCAGGATCAGTCCATTCAGCTAGTTAACAAAATAATAAATACATTTAAAGTCACCATACACAGTTTTCTGATAACAACAGATCAGCTGTCCTTATGCTATTAGTAACAGCCACAGTACTTGTTACTAGCAGTGGTATAACAGGTGTAGTGCTTGTTACTAGTAGCGGTACAACAGGTGTAGTGCTTGTTACTAGTATTGATATAACAGGTGTAGTGTTTGTTACTAGTAGGGGTATAACAGATGTAGTGCTTGTTACTAGAAGCGGTACAACAGGTGTAGTGCTTGTTACTAGTAGCAGTATAACAGGTGTAGTGCTTGTTACTAGCAGCAGTATAACAGGTGTAGTGCTTGTTACTAGCAGCAGTATAACAGGTGTAGTGCTTGTTACTAGCAGCAGTATAACAGGTGTAGTGCACCTGTGAAAGATGCATGAGTGCAATAATGCATATATACTCACATACAGCTATTTAAAAAACCTTAGTGCTGCATTTGGCAAATGTTCTGCCCCCTTAAAGTGTAAGAAACTATGAGCTGACCAAGTGTAAATGAATGGGTGACGTGGTAGAGCAATCCAATAACCATAACAGCGGTATCTATTATGTCTTCTTCATGTGGAGGGAGCTCCAGTAACTTTAGCATTCACACTCTTCACATAATGCTCTTTTTACCCTTTTTGCATTCTTTTTCTTCCTTCATAAATTTAGGCGAACAATTCTCTTGTTATTGTTATTATACTCCTTATGGAATATTACACAAAGCTCTTTATTAAAATATTGACACATATACTTAAACGTGTTGACAGTGATGGAGCACTGATCCAAAGTGACAAATGTCAGCTTAGACCAGGTGTAGAAAACATAACAACTGTGTACAAAACTTGTACAAGCATGTAACAGAAGTAAACAACATTTGGTGGTGATGCTAGATTTACCAAATGAAGCACACTGCACTTCTTGGCATTCACGGTAAACCCACTTTTTAGCACAAGCATTTGTCTGGTCCAGGGCTTATTGGAGAACCTATAACCTCCACCAGCCTACAGTCATCAGGTAGCCATAGTCCTTTGATATTAGCTTTCGTGTCATAGAAGTATATACAAAAGAGAAAGCTGCTGGGGACACTGCTGATGACATTTTACTTTCTGGAGGAAAACTCCTAATGTTAATGGTAAAGGTTCTATAGACAGCCAAGTAACTATCCAGCAAAGTATGTACGGGTTAATGTTGAGCTGACATGCCTTTGTCAGTACACAGTACCGATGTACACTACAGAAACATATGCAGCAAACTCATCCTGAAGAATGCAGTATGAAAGGTTTGGTCACATCACCTACACAGTGGCATGGTAGGGATCAGTTTGTGGAAGAGGAAACAGAAATTCAACATGAGACTCATGGTAACAGTAAGCCCCATGTAATGCATCTTTATGTTTATGCGAATGGCCTGAAAAGCCACATTTGGTTATACTGGCCATTTCCTGGAAAATGCTTTTAGTTCCATTAGGCACTCATTCAATCGATCACTTGCATTTACCTAAAGAAGCCAGAGACTAGGATCGCATCAAGACAGAGAGCATAATACAAGCATTAAAACTGTCAAAATGTTCTTAAAGTTGGGGAAAAGACTATTCAGTTAAATGTATAAGAACTACATGAAGTGTATGGATGTGTATGCTACAAATTCTATGTCTTGGGCAACCAATGAAAACATAAGACAAATTTTAGTAATCATTGTACCTCAGCAATGGTGTCGGCCTCATTGGTGCAGCGGTTAACGTTGTGGCCTCACAGCAAGAGGTTCTCCAGTTAGATTCTCGGCTGACGCGCCCTCTGTGTGAAGTCTGCATGTCCTCCCTGTGATCGACTGAACTTTAAAAAGACATGTAGGTAGGTGCTTGAGTGGGTGTGCCTTAGTTGGGTGCCAGGCTGGCAACTCAACACTGAAAAATCCACTGCCAAGCATAAGCGGACCGGTAATCTGCTGTGCCAACCCCTAACCTGGAAAAGCTTAAAGAGCTGGCTATTGTACCTCAGTAATGGTAGTTTCTTATAATGCATCTTGTTTAACTAGTGTGGAATTTGTAAATTTTGTGTAGGAGAACATAATTTGTCATGTAACTTCTGGACTTAGCAGAGAGGACTGTACAAACTTTGCAGGACGGGATGAGAAAAATGAAAGAGGAGACTATGGAAGCAGAACAGTCCAGATCCTTGGGCTACTGATTTGACCAGAGAATGACAGGCAGTGGTTAAAGTTGGCCTCAACCTGCTGAACAGTTCTAAATCTAAAAATGAAATACTAGAAGAGTCTGAAAAACACCTGTACTGTATTACATAGCTGAAAGTTTAAAGCTAAGCATTAACTTAAAAAAAATTGACACTAAGAACAATATAAAATACAGCTATTTGCTGATGACGTGTTTTTACTGGATCAGCTAAAAGCTTATCTGACCCATTTAGATGTGCTTTAGATAAATTTTTCAAGTGTGTCAGGTACTGCAATGAATCTGGAAAAAAAACATAGTGCTTAGTCAGTAGATCATTTCCAAGGAAACTAGGTGGTATGCAACTGAAACACTTGAAAATGCTACTGATAAAAAAAGAAAAGAAAAAAACACCCATCAAGTCTGTAGCCTAGCTTGTTGTAGTGGTTAGTTGGCTTACATAAGAACTAGTAAAGGTCTGTAAATAATTACTTGAATAAATGTCAAGCTGGAAACCCCTGGATCATACCTCTATCAACCTCTTAAAGCAAGAAATCTGGACAAAGCCAAAAATAATGGAAGGACAAAGGCCCCAAATTAGGATAGCTTTTAAATATTAATCTTACAAACTTAGAAAGTTGACAAAATAACAGGTTTTGCATTAGCATTAATTTTCTGAAGGGTATGAAGTCTAAATATCAAATTTCTGTCAGTTTTCTGACTTTGGTCCTCAATGATTAGCCAATGATTTGCCTGAAAACCAAGACTTTTGAGAGCCAGAACAAAAATATGAGCCAAAAATCTGGACATTCTACAAAAATCTGGACAGCTGAGAGGTATGCCCTGGATGTACTTTAGAACATGGGAGGGGCTAATGAAAACATCTGTATAAATAAGAAAGCTCATTCCAAGTCATACTGTGAAGCTTGTGTAGTCACAAAGATACAAGTCAGAGCTAACCAGAGTTTGAGGTACATTAGCAGTATTACACTAGCAGTTTCAGTTTCAAAAACATGTTAAAAGACTACATGCTCAAAATATGGTCATGCCCCTGCCCCACTCTAACCTGACCTTTTCCACCTCTTCCTCTCTTCTTCCTTTATGTGTAATCTATACCCCTATTTCTTTTCTGTCTTACTGGAAGCAACCTTTCACAAAATCAAACCTATTCAATGTCAAATGTGGAATTTCTTTCATGTTTTACTAGTGGTTAATTGTCAAGTGCTAATTGCACTCCTAATCTCTGTGTATATATAAATACTTTCAGATTTTGTTTTTTTTTTTTGAAATCTATTTACTGTTGCATACCGTATGAGTTACTTGTTATTTGCACTATATATTTGTATTTGTTTTTATTTTGGTTTTTGGAGCTTTTCTCCTCGGGCCTCTGCTGAAAAAGGGCTTCTTGCCCAGTAACCTGGTTAAAAAAATGTCAAATAAATAAATTAGATTAGGCCAGATGGATAGCTATAGTTCTAAAATGGTCCCAGTCATACTCAAAAATTCAGGGCAGTTGTAAACAACTAATGTTTACTGAAATGCTACATGATCTGAAACAACAGTAGAGAAATTAAGACATTTTTTATTGCAAAAAGAAGAACAAATCAAGTGGTGCAAAACAAGTAGCTATAATGTATAAATTAGGAGCCCTATACAGACATAAACATTTCATGGAGCACGACCAAAAAAGCTCTTGCCGGCACTTACTTGCTCCCCTCCCTATTATACGGTACTCCCATTTTCACCAACCTCCATTCATCTCTACAAAATAAGCTCCAGTCCTGCTACCATAAAATCGCCAAATTTGCCACATGCAACTCATACTACTCACACCACTAACAAGCCTTAAAAGAATTAAACTGGCTAAAATTTTCATATCACCTTAACCTCATTCAACTGTCCATAGCACATAAAAATGTCTACAATCCAAACAATTGCCCTACCCTTAAGAACATTTTAATAGCCTATAGTCTCACCAGAACCCTTCGCTCTGAAAATAAACAATTCGGAACTGTTCATGTATGAAACAAAAGAGCTGGACACTGACTTTACTCATACATTGTCGCTAAACTATGGAACTTGCTACCAACCAGCATAAACACCATTAGCTACTTCAACAAATTTAAACTCACCGTAAAGACCTACCAACTAAATACTAAAATCTGCCCCTGCATCTATCCAGATAGTTAAACATCCTACTCTCCTTGAGCCTCCCTCTAGCTTACCCCAATATTTACCCAACAAAACCAGTAGGAAGCTATTTTTGATCTATAAGCTACTTTAAACAACTCTGTTCTTATTATAAATCTCACTAACCTTAACTATCATTCTTACCCCTCACCCCTTTAAAACCACCCCACTAGTGATTACTCTTTCCCTTTATTAATCTTTCAACCTAAAACCACCCCTCTAGGTTTCTTTCCCTTTCTTAGCTTTCAACCTATTTCCCTATATATATAAGTCAAACACAGCAATATGGAACTCCTAAAGCCAACTTAGGAACGGGTTTAGCATTGAATGAAACAACCACCCTGATGTTCTTACCAGAGCAACATTTGTGGACCTGCATAAATATACACAGGCAAAAAGGTGATCATTTAATTCTATAGAGCAACTGGATTTTACACCTGTGTTGTGGCTAATGGGAATTGTGCAAGTGGGGGTGGCCTGCAAGGTGCCACAAAGTATGAAGGTCAATCACCTATTGTAACACACTGGAAGACAAACATTTAGAAAGTAAATAGCACAGCTATTTGCAAGAAAGTATTACAGCATTTTAATGTGCAGCCTAATTTACATTGCTGAGGTCTAACTGGTAAAACCTTTTCAATGACTTCAAACAAAGAACAATGCAGCCTACAAATCATTTGGATTGCTGAAAGGGGATGGGGAAGAATTTTTCCAAGTTTAGTCCTCATGTGGGTAAAATGTCTGGAGCTTCAGTAATGGAGAATACAGTGAAAGAGGTTTGAAATATTGTTACTGGATTTGTAGTAAAGAGTTAAGTCCCCTTTACCTGCTATCAGGCTCAGCAGGTTATATGTCAAGGGTACACCTGAGGAAGACTAGAATGCAAACCCTCCCAAATTTAATGTAATTAACCAGGTCACATGGTGAACCAAGGATTCCTATATAATGACATGGTAGGGCACTAGCAGAAAGTTGTTATAGTAAGATACAGATGCAATGTTGGAAGGGAAAAGGGACAAAGGGAAATGGAGAAGGAAACTCTTGGAAAAGGAAACTCTTAAGTATGATGCTTCATAACACCAGGAGGAATTATGAAAGAAAAATACATTTAAGAATGTTGAGGTAGGGGTATGAGGCTGTCCATTCTCCTCTGTGAAAATTCTTAGCAGGATGACAAAGTAAGATAGCCATTTCAGTTATCCTCCATCTCCCCCCATCTGTTTTTTTTTTCTTCCCCAAGAGTCCCCCAGAGGATGAGACAGTATACTTCGTTAAACCATATGATATGAAAGACTACAACAGTTGAGGAAAGAAATAGTGAAAGTGGATTGATGGCATCAGAGATCGCAGTTTTTTTTCTTTTTAAGATTCTGTTTATTTTTTTATGTAACTTTGCTTCTCCCAAGCCAGTCAAATACCAAGCCTCCCCTGATCAGACACGCTATTCATTCCTTTATTGGGGCAGTTCACATGTTATCATTCAAACAACCCATGATGGTTGTTTGTGTCCTTGCTGGCATCCAGGCAATGAAGAAACATATTTTGGCCTAACCCCACACCCTGGTTTAGGACAGTGGAAATCACTGCAGAGGGTCAGAATGCCTTCTCCACTTGGCTGCATGTACCTGCACACCCACTATTGTATTTTGAATTTGTTTACCATGGTAGAGTATTAATCATAACTTGTCAGCTATCTCCAGTTTTGCAGAACGTCTCTGATTTTGGCCCATATTTTCTCTCTGTACCTCATAAAAGTTAATTTTCTTGTAAATCCCTTATGACTACAGCACATCAGCAATGACAGTAATTAGCAGCTGAATACTTCTTAGTCTTCGGAAAATGTATGTTAATGCAGAACCAGTCCTATTACATTTTTAAATGAATTACAGCAATATTTAAAATCGTTGCTTTTTTGGTCCTCTGTCCCCTTACTAGTTTTGGCTGGGTTCCTATTAGATGACCGAAGATGCATTCTATCGAATGCATCTTGGTCAAACTTAAAACAATGAAAAGGCAAAATAGTGAAGCAGCTTTTAAGCGAATTCTTTCCCAGGGAAAGAATTCACATGGCCGCTTCTGTTACTTTGCCATTTTCTGCACTGTAGTGCGATCTCGGAGTTGGTATAAGTAGGGGGGGTGGGGGGCACATCCCCCCACATTGGGGGGTGTGAGGAGTGAAGCCCCTCAATTTATGCATTATTTCAATTGTTGTGTTTTTTTGGAACAGCAATTTTTTTCCCTTGGAAAAAAATCGCTGTTTTGAGCTTTCGAGATTGTAAGCTTTCACTTACATGGGGTTTGATTATTCATTGTTTGCTTTTCAAGCGTTCGATGATATAATATGGACCTTTTGGCTTTATCTTGAAGCAAAACATTCAGCTGCATTTTGGTCTGTTTCTTACAAAATGTATAGTTTTCTGGTAAATTGTTATGGATTGTTTTCATTAAATAATTGCAGACATGTCAGTTTAAGACCTCATATCCTCAGAAAATGTTTGCTCGTGCAAGGCTTGTTATTCTAGCAACATTCTAAGAATGTAAGAGCAATATTTACACTTTGTCCCTGGCTTTGGCTCTTTGTCTGTGACTCTTGAACTAAGAATTTGAGGGAGGTGGGGGTGTGATGGGTTGCACTGTGTGGTTCTGACAGCAAAAAGCTGGAAAACATTTCTAGGTCATTGTTTATGTATTCATGCATTTATATGATCTCAAGCAGACATGTAATATGTACACAATACCAACGGCTATAATTGCTGGTGTTGTGTGTGTGTGTGTGTGTGCACGCGTGTGTGTGTGTGTGTGTGTGTGTGTGTGTGTGTGTGTGTGTGTGTGCGTGCGTGCGTGCGTGCGTGAGCGCGCGCGCGTGTGTGTGTGGAGAAAGCATAATTCTCAATTGTCCCCAATCCTGATTTTCCTTCATATTTCTGGTCTGCTCCTCATAAAATCTGTGGTTTCCTGAAAAATTGTTGACTGCAGTAATTTCATAATGAAGGGCTTGAGTTTCCAGCTTACATCTTTCAGAAATATTTTGCCAATGCAAAACTGTTTAACAGCAATATTTAAAATTTGTCTCTGATTTTTTTTTTTTTGGCTTTATTCCTGATCTTTGAGCTACATGGTTGAAAGAGCATGTGAAGGCTGGGGGGGGGGGGGGGGGTCACTGGGTTGATACCTACAGTTAGTCTCATTTACCTTCTATCAGGGGCAACACGGTATATGTCAAGGGTACATATGAGGATGCCTACATAAAGCAAAAACAAGTATGAAGATGGGGACACTGTTTGGCTCTGATAGCAGCAAGATGGAATATATTTATGGACTGTTATTTATGTATTTACTCAATCATTTGATTACCATCAGAAAATCTAAGGTACAGACAGTAATACATGTCATTGAATAGTTATGATAAGCAGGAAAGACACATAGCAGTGAAATGCAATATGTTTTATACAAACAGCAGAAAAGCCATTTGGCAAAACAGTTTTGGAATGTTACTCTAACTGATTCTGCAAATCATATGGAATTAAAATGAGCAAAATCTAGAAATGTTTAGGTTGTGTGCCTTTGTAATAAACACATGGAGCCCAGCTTCAATTCTAGACTGAAGTGTGTTCTGTGTTTTTGTTTATCACAACATAAACCTGTGTTTATAGAAAGTTCATCAACCATGTTGTGGACAAATAAAATATACAAAGTTTATACTAATTCTTTTAACTACAGTTATGATTGACACATACTGTATGCCATGGAAACATGCATGTGTATTTTTTACAGTGCAGTTTGATACATTTTTCTGGTTCATCTGTGTAAGTGTGCTTCCATTAGAACTGGAAGGGTTCTTTTTATATAGGTTGAACCTGGAAAAATGGTTAATTTACACATCTGTGCCTACACTCCTAGAGACATGAATTTATGCCTATGCAAATTTTGGTCTGATCTTGGACCTTCTGCTATGATTTCAGATGACACCTTTCTATGATTCTGAAAGGTGACAGGTTGAGAGGTATGCAGTTAATGGAATAGTGAAGATGCCTATGCTTTTTCAAGAGATATCCAATGTTATCTGTGGACATCCTTGTTGAGAAAAAAATTACCCATCTATTGGAAGAGACGCACCCTCTGAGATCTTCAGATGTACTTGTTAACACTATACCTAGATATATTTTTTGTGAAACTGCAACCCCTGTTTATTTCAGATAGTACTACAAGACTTTCAGTGGAAAGAGAAATAATATGCTCAATTTTCTGTCCAGCCTGTCACTCATCTTGTATATCTGAATAAGACGATAAGGCTTGGGTCTTCGTTTAAGTACTTTATTACATACAAACACATCAGGATGGATAGCAAGAACATTAAACTTAAACTAACTGATTACTACACACGTGCATGCTCTCATTCAAAATGGCACTTCTTGCTTGCACATGCTCAGTACATACATGCAAGTGCCTGCTGACTGGAAAGCTTCTTAAAGGTGTATCACATACTCTGATCTACATCCTCCCTCTTTACTGAGCTGTCTTGCAATGATAATGACATTTAAATAGGTATGAAAATTATACAGACAATAATGAATAAAACAACATTCATGTCCAGGTTGCCGTGTATCTAGAACTAGTTCTGGAAATGCAACCTGATCTTGTAATGTAACAGTTAGGACTGGGTTTAGCAACAGGGACAGTCACTAGTGAATGTTCTGCTTCAGGACTCTCAGGGATATTCTCAGGAACAGGGATATCTGCTGAAATGTCCTCTGAAACTGTAACATTGGATAAGTCACTCTGAGACCTAGAGTCTTTATTACACGCAAGATGCTGTAACCCTAGCTTGGACAAAGGTAATAAATGTTTCTGATTCCACCTAAATTCTATTCCATGTGATTCCACAATGTATGATCTCAGCTCTTGACGCAAACTTTTCTCAGATCCAATCCAATTAAAACCTTTTGCTGTCTGCATCCTCAATATCTCCCCTTCTTCTAATGGATTGAGCAGTTTGCTGGTCTTATCATAACAGGACTTCGGGGACAAATGCTTATTTAGGAGTTGAGCATACACTGCTTTGCTGTTCTTAGCATATGGAACCAACAAATTACTGCTGATTGCTAGTGTGGTTTTGGTTTGTCTCGACATAAGTCTCTGGGCAGGTGAACCAAGATTATTATTGAGAAGAATGTTTCTGACATTCAGGAGTTTTAGAAAAACATAGGTATTGTCTTGTTTCAATTTCTATAACAGCTGTTTTATACTTTGAAATGCACGTTCAGCCAAGCCATCAGACTGCAGGTATTCAGGACTACTCATAATATGAATAAAGTCCCACATTTCAGCAAATCTCTTGAACTTCTGACTTGTAAACTGTGTAGTATTGTCAGAAATGACTCTATGCGGACTACCACGGACCAAATCTTCCATTTAGTAATGACAGTACTCGACATTAGGTTAGGAAGTAGGTCAATCTCAAACCAATTAGAATAAGAGTCTACTAACACCAAGTAATGCTGACCACTTCATTCAAAAATGTCAGTGGCTACTGTTGACTAAGGTAGTTCAGGAATCTGGCTTAACTGAAGTGGTTCTTTTTGTTGATATGGCTTAGTACCATTACAAACAGAACAAGCTGAAAGTACTTTCTCAATATCTTTTGACAAAGAAGGCCACAATACTAGTCCTATCTCTCTTCTTTTGGAAGAATCAGTTCCTGGGTGGCCATGATGCAAGATCTTAATATACTCTAGTTGCAAGGACTTCAGAACAATCACTTTTGGACCTTTCATGATGATAACATTGTCATACAAAATCTCATCTCTTTAAGGAAAATACTGTTGCATATCTACTGGCAAACAAGACTGCTTTGACAGCCGTCCTCGACTGATAAAGTGGTTTTGCTTCTGGAGAATTGGATCTGAAGCGGTGTGAGTTCTAGGATCATCAAGATGTGTGCAAGAAAAATTTCTCACTTCCATGTCTTCAAAATCAGGTTTCTCATTTTCATGCTGTTCGGTGTTTTTTCTGGGTGAGCTGGATAAAGTATCAGCAAGATAAAGAAGTTTGCCTATTGTGTAAACAAGATTGAAATTATACTTTTCAATTTGAGGATTATGTCTTGCAATCTAGCAGGAGCTGTGTGCATTGGCTTTCTCAAAATAGTGACTAAAGGTTGGTGGTCTGTCTCAATTTGAAGAGGTCACAAATATAATCATGTATCTCAGCATACTGCATCTTGGTTTGGGTTAGAGTTCTCAATGCATAGTCTACTGGTCTACTCTCTTGAAGAATGACTGCACCAAGACCAAACTTAGAAACATCACAGGAAGGAGTTACTGGTTTGTGAACATCATAGTATCACAAAGTAGGTAGACTGGCAATTCCCTGTTTCAGGACATCAGATGCTCTTTGGTGTTGATCTGACCAGGACCAGAATTGATCTTTGCGTGTCAGCTCTCTGAAATGGTGCTGAAAGTTGGCTCAAATCTGGAATGAATTTGTCTAGATAGTTGACCATGCCAAGAAAACGTTGTAAGGAAGTGACATTGTCTGGAGCTGGCATCTCAAGAACTGCAGTATGCTTAGAAGGATCTGGCCATAAGCTTGAACTGGTAAACAAATAACCAGCATAAGTAACTTCTCGTAGCCTGAATTTGGATTTCTAAGGACTGAACTTAAGGTTGACTTCACAAACTCTTTCCAGAACTTTCTTGAGGTTTCTATCATGTTCAACTTCATCATTGCCTCCTACAAGAATATCATCTACTACAGTAATACATGGATAGCCAGAAAAAAATTTGTTCCGTCACAGGTTGAAAGACTTCATTGGCAAAATTTATCCCAAATGGCATTCCCAAAAATCTGTACCTACCAACTGGTGAACTGAAAGTGGTAAGCAATGAAGATTTTCGGTCAAACAAAATTTGCCAAAATGAATTTTCCGCATCTAAGACAGAAAAAACTGTGGCATTTGGCATAAGAGCAGCAACGTCTTCAACTGTACGCATTGGATGATGTTGTTTTAGCGCTTTATTCAAATCTCTTAAATCAATACATATTCTAATATGCTGAAAAGGTAAAATCCCCAAGGAACAAATGGTGCTTAACACCAAGAGTAATGTACAAAACAAAAGTAAAAAGCACCAAAACACAGCAGCGTGCATAAAAGGAATAAGTTTAATGTAACTGGTAAGTGCTTTCACACAATACACTGTGCTTCTTCAGACCATGTACAACAACATAAATCATTAATTTAAATAGTATTTCAAGTCAAATTAGCAGTTCAAAACAGCCAATGAAAGCACATCATCAATAAAACAATAAAATCATTTAAAAAGTCATTTAAAAAGACACCTTGCTTTAAGAACAGGTTTAATGGAAGTTCTCCCATTAATACCTGGATGTCTATCAGCCTGCAAAGTTATGATCCAAAATAATTCATGGCTTTCGGTATAATTTTTAAAATCACCCTCTCGCTTATTGGAGGTCATTGTCTCTACCACTCTAAAGCCAAAGACATGTTCCTTCCCCCAGTCCATATAATGTTTGGCTATAGCATTGAGTGTATCGGAAATATTCCTACAATACATATGTTCTCTCATCCCCTCCATGAGGGATCTATTGGCTTTGCCAATACAGAAACAATGGCAGGATCTTCAGTTAGCTAAATCTACTAAATCACTACTGCGACAATTAGCATTAACCTTAAACCTATATTCTTTATTTGTGGTGGGATGAATAAAATTTGTATAAGGATCTATATACATACAAAAATTACAAGTAGAACGACTACACATTCCTGTTATAGCAGGTCTACTGAGTCCCTCTGCTGGTAGGTTCCTCTTATAACGGAGTTGTCTTTTCAGAGACTTCTTATTTTTGAAGACAAACCTTGGTTTCTCAACAATGGTTCTAATCTGTTCATGTAAATGTAAAATTCCAATTCTTCTTAATTATTTGCAGAATATTGTTGATGTCACTTGAATAGAAAAGGGACATAGACAAAGTTCTATTAATATCGTCTGAGCTTTTCTTATGAGCTACCACCATGGAAGATACCTATTCAGGTTCAGTTGGTTCTTCTACTGGAGAAACTACTCTTTGCTGCACCATTCTGTCTAGCTCAGCCTTGACTTTGTTCTGTACAGCTACCAGAACTTTCCTTGTTGGTCTGAGGACTGGGCTTAATTCAGGGTCTAACTTCATGGAGTACATATCTAGGTGTTTGCCTAGTTTGTCTTCAAAAAGATCAGCATTGTCAGAAAAAACAGTCTGGGTGAAATTGGAGCTGTTATCCTTCAAGCTTACATGGTGGACTTCCTCATTAAATGACAGCAGTCTCATTTTCAAACTGTCTCTGAGGCCTAATAATGACTGCACATGTCTCTTGACTACTTAAAATTGCAAGTCATAGCTATTCCCAGCAGAATAATATGAAAGCACTACCGAGCCTTCGGTTTGAATTTCTTCACCACCAAAAGTAACAAGCTTTGCACACTTTGCCAAATCAACCATCTCACCAGTTTTTACTCTAGCAAATGTTTCTGCTGACCAGTACCAACTCTGAGCTCTACGGGTCTTCCATTAATCAGAACAGTACAAAATACTTAATTCTTTGCTCACAAATCTAATGCATTGACTGTTTCACCAAGCCCTGCACACCATCAAAATAAAAAGTAGGGTGACAGCTTTCCAACTGATCAACTTGCCTATTTGAATGTTCTCTTTTAATAAAAGAATATGCCTCTTTTGATTTACAAAACTTTTTGAAATCATTCTAGTTTTTAGATTTGTGGTACTGCTAACCAAAAGCTAAGCACTTCTCTCTTTTAGATTCATGACTATCTCCACAATTACTACAGCTGACTATGAGGCTAGGTGGGGGCACATGGTCTGATTTTGCTGACTCACCCTTGTGCTTCAATGAGCACGTCCTGGATTTTGCTGGAGCTGCCCTGGAACTTGCTAGAAAGGCCCTGGGTTTCACTGAAGCTGCCAAACCCTTAGGACTATACGTTTTAACCAAGTACTGCATGCTATCAACATTAGCACTGGAAGCCACTGGAAGCATGCATTTCT